>NW_027168938.1:207500-215000 GCF_036898095.1 Palaemon carinicauda | reverse complement strand
TTTTATTATATATTTTATTATTTGTTGTCTAAAATAGAAATTTTGTAAAGTTTATCTTAAATAAATAGTTTGTGTGTGCGTGCGTGTGTTTGTGTGGGTAAGAAGGGCTCTTCTCCTCAAAAGCACAATCATTCGAAACTATCATTTCGACTTCGACTTAAGTTTTACACAAGTAGTTATCAAGTCACTTCTTTCTTATGCAAATAACCAGAAATTATCACACATTAATTACACTTATTACTTATATGATTCAAGAATTACATTTTTTATAATAATCATTACACAACGACGTTATTGTTTAAGTGGAAGTCAAGGCCAATTGATCTAAGCGGGAGGAGGGCGGGAAATAAAAGCGGGCAATCTCAGTTTGGGATTCTTCTAGAGATTGTTCGAACACTTCGTCTTGTTTTTATGCAGAGAGAGAGAGAGAGAGAGAGAGAGAGAGAGAGAGAGAGAGAGAGAGAGAGAGAGAGAGATCTTTCTCGGTGGGTCTACTGTGCCTTTTAGAGCTGTAAATCTCTGAAGGAGACGAAAATAAATGGAAAAGTCTTATCACAACGGGAAATACCAACTAAACCTTCAGTTGTTTCTCACAATGTTTCGCTCAAAACCATAAATGTTCAATCGTAAAACTCGGCTAAGCACTCAACATTCTTCAACATTCCAAAGGGCGAAGCTATATGAAACTTTCGTTCAATTCCGAAGTAAATTATTCCATCCATTGGACGAAATAATATGAGAATATCGCTCAACTCAGATGAAGACCATAACAGAGGCTCCCTTAGTCTGAGTGTGCTTTTGAAATAACAGTGAAGAATGGATTAATATATGGAATCTCTCTCTCTCTCTCTCTCTCTCTCTCTCTCTCTCTCTCTCCTCTCTCTCTCTCTCTCTCTCTCTCTCTCTCTCTCCAAATACAAAATAAGAACAGGCAATTTGAACTTGATTTATGAATTTAATTAAACGATAGGCTATCTATATATAACAACAAATGCAGCCGTTTCTAGTTCGCAGCAGGACAACAGCCTCAGACATGTCCTTTTTACTACCACGCTGCTCACTGCAAATTGGTGATGGTAGGAGCCTATGGTCTGATCGCTCACAGCAAACCAACCTAGTAAGGTTGGCCCAAAATAATAGCCTTACAGCTTTACTGATCATATTGATAGGCAAACCTTTTCACTACGTCAAGGTATCACCTCTCAGAAAGGGATATATATATATATATATATATATATATATATATATATATATATATATATATATATATATATATATATATATATATATATATATATATATATATATATATATATATATATAATATAGTTTCTTGTAGTCTCCGCAACCTCACCATTCTTGTGAGCAAAGGATGAGGGGTTTTGGGGGAGTCAAAAGGTCTATCTGTTGTGTCATCAGCAGCCACTGCCTGGCCTTCCTTGGCCCTAGCTTGGGGGGAAAGGGGGCTTGGGCGCTGATCTTATGTTATATCAGGTCAGTCTCTTGGGCATTGTCCTGCTCGATAGGGCAATGGCACTGTCCCTTGCCTCTGCCATTCATGAGTGACCTTTAAACCTTTAAAACAACGAAGGAGAATTGTTTTCAAAACCACGTTCTTTAAAAACGAAATGAAAAGAAAAAATTGAATCACAACGAAATGCTATATTTGAATCCACTGTTTCCCAGAATGTTTCGTTCTATATTCGAATCGTTTGATCATGAAACTCCCGAGATGATGTTCTGTTGACTTCGCTACATAAAAACTTAAAATATAATATACTGAAATTATATATATATATATATATATATATATATATATATATATATATATATATATATATATATATAATGAACCTAATGTTAAACTACTATTATAATAAATAAACATCTTTTACGACTACTACAAAATATGGTCTTGAATTATGTAATTCTAAAATATGAATAAATGAATATGATTACGTAATATGCTGTGGCAATATGCTATAGATTTTATCAAAAACTTTTGAATCTATTCAAACGAAAATTGTTCAGTGGCTACTGGCTACTTTCCTCTTAGTAAGGGTACAAGAGACTCTAGCTGTGGTAAGCAGCTTTTCTAGGAGAAGGACACTCCATAACCAAACCATTGTTCTCTAATCTTTGGTAGTTCCATAGCCTCTGTACCATGGTCTTACACTGTCTAGGGTTAGAGTTCTCTTACTTGAGGATACACTCAGGCACACTATTTGGTTAGAGTTCTCTTACTTGAGGATACACTCAGGCACACTATTTGGTTAGTTCTCTTACTTGAGGATACACTCAGGCACACTATTCTATATAATTTCTCTTCTTGTTTTGTTAAAGTTTTTGATTGTTTATGTAGGAAATATTTATTTTAATGATACTGTTCTTAAAATATTTAATTTTTCCTTGTTTCCTTTCCTCACTGGGCTATTTTCCCTGTTGGGGCCCTGGGCTTATAGCATCCTGCTTTTCCAACTTGGGTTGTAGCCTAGCAGGTAATAATAATAATAATAATAATAATAATAATAATAATAATAATAATAATAATAGGGTTAGAGTTCTCTTGTTTGAGGGTACACTCGGGCACACTGTTCAATATAATTTCCCTTCTTGTTTTGTTAAAATTTTTATGGTTTATGTAGGAAAATACTGTTCTCAAAATATTTAATTTTTCCTTGTTTCCTTTCCTCACTGGGCTATTTTTCCTTGTTGGAGCCTTTGGGCTTGTAGCATCTTGCATTTCCAATTAGGATTGTAGCTTGGCTAATAATAATAATAATAATAATAATAATAATAATAATAATAATAATAATAATAATAATAATAATAAAAAGCGCGCGAAATTGGATGGTGTGAGTGTGTGTGTGTTCGTGTGTTGGTTTGACTCGGTTAGAGGGGGAAATAAAACCGATGATGGTTGATGGCGTTTCAATTTCGGCGGTCAAGTTTTAATTATTTGTTGAGCCTGTAAATGACACATTTTAATGTGCTACCGATTATAATACATTGCATGTATTGCATGATAGTAAAATGATCTTCCTAACTGTGACAGCGAATGTTTTTATGTTGAACAGGCGGACACAAGTCTCTCTCTTCTTAGTTTATATAAGACAGATCTTTTTCAACGTTGTCACTAGTCTCAATACATTTTGATTATCACCTCTCTCGTAGTTTATTTATTTCATTGGTTACTTTCTTCATTTGGGCTATTTTTTCCCTGTTGGGGCCCTTGAGCTTATAGCTTCTTGATTTTCCAACTAAAGTTGTAATTAAGCTTGTAATAATGATAATATTAAGTGCAGGCCAACGTTTTCGGTGTATTTATATTTCTAAAGGATTTATCCAGTCGAATCTGTGTTAGAGAGAGAGAGAGAGAGAGAGAGAGAGAGAGAGAGAGAGAGAGAGAGAGAGAGAGAGAGACTAATAGGAAAGAATAAACTTCAAGACATAATAACTGATAGCTGGAAATTCTCTCTCTCTCTCTCTCTCTCTCTCTCTCTCTCTCTCTCTCTCTCTCTCTCTCTCTCTCTCTCTCTCTCTCTCTCTCTCTCTCTCTCTCAGCATTGCTAGTAGAAGGGTGTAAGAACTGGGAGGCAGTTTGGACAAAAATCATAAAAATTGACATATACTGTATATATATATATATATATATATATATATATATATATATATATATATATATATATATATATATATATATATATATATATATATATATATCAAGACTGGCGAAATCTAACCGAGGTCCTTTGCAGCAATACTCCCTCACATTATTATTATCATTATTACTACAAGCTAAGATGCAACCCTAGTTGAAAAAGCAGGATGCTATAAGCCCAATGGCTTAAACAAGGAAAAATAGCTCAGTGAGGAAAGGATACAAGGAAATAAACTATACAAGAGAAGTAATGAATAATTAAAATAAATTATTTCAAGAACAGTAATGACATTAAAATAAATATTTCATATATAAAGTATAAAAAAAAACTTCAAATAAAAGGAGGAGATATAAGATAGTACAGCGTGCCATTGTATACCCCCAAGCAAGAGAACTCTGATCCAAGACAGTGGAAGGCCATGGTACAGACGTTATGGCATTACCCAAGACTAGAGAACAATGGTTTGATTTTGGAGTGTCTTTCTCTTCCAGGGTATATATATATATATATATATATATATATATATATATATATATATATATATATATATATATATATATATATATATATATATATATATATATTTGCCTTTCCTATTCAAATACGAAATGCATTTCAAACCAGAATTTATATATATATATATATATATATATATATATATATATATATATATATATATATATATGTGTGTGTGTATATATTTATATATATGTGTGTGTATATATATAAATATTTCACTTCAATCAAGTTTCATTTGTAACATTATCTATATCTTTCATTCTTTCATTTATTATTATTATTATTATTATTATTATTATTATTATTATTATTATTATTATTTGACATGTATCTGGATTTTTTGTTATTCCCTTGTTTATTCATTTATTGATATATTTACAATGTCTTTCATATAATTAGATAAGAAATTTATGTTTTTGTAGACCTATGCACACACACACACACACACACACACACACACACACACACAGGAAATGCATACATATTGTCCTTATCTGACGGTTTTAGGAAGAGCTACTCGTTTCCTAAATCTCACGGACTTGAACACTCTCTCCCGAAAAGTATTAATATATAAAAAAAGGGTTTATTCATTCAGAATCTCTGCCCTAATAGAGACTTTGTTTGAACATATATTTTTCAGTATTCATTAGAACTCCTAATGACTCCTTGTTTTAAAAACTTTATTAAAAACCTAATTCTCACGGACATCAAATTATCCCCGAGGGGCCCAGAATCCCAGATGCTGAGCCTGACTCACGGACGGTCAGTGAACGTTGAATTGTGAGACTGGATGGATGTACACTACTTCGTTCCAAAGCGTAAGTTTATTGTTTCCTTTCTAACTTTGTATTATTATTATCGTTGTAAATTATCTTAATTTCAGTACTTTTATAAGACTTTTTTTTTTAATTAGATACAGCGTTTAAGCAAATTTGTTTACAATATTTTATGCGTAGGCCTACCGAGAATTACTTTAACTTGGGAGCTTGGGGGGAAAGAAGATGGCGTTTTCCGTTGTAGTCTAGTTCCTTTAGAAGGATGATAATCTACAGAGAGAGAGAGAGAGAGAGAGAGAGAGAGAGAGGAGAGAGAGAGAGAGAGAGAGAGAGAGAGAGAGAGAGAGAGAGATCTTGGGATTTGGCGTGTCGAATTCTCGTAACATTTCAATATAATTTTTGCCCAATTATTGATATTTCACACAAATTGTGTAACAATATAACACACTTTTGTATTTCTGAGTTTCCTTTCGATTATAGTGATACATATTTTTTTTAGTTCCCATCATTTTTAATTCTCATTGTGTAGGCCTACTTCGTAAATTCTGTTACATTCGATTTTTTTTTTAAATTTTTACTTTAAATTTCGTGAAATGTAATGTACATTCTTGTGGCCGTATTTCATAATTAATTACCTTTGAATTGGTGTTTATTTCTTCATGAATTGTTTCAGTAATTTTTCGTGAAATGGCCATGTATGCAATTTATTGCATTAGGCCTATGCAGATACTAGACATTAGAAGCAGTTCTGAGTCGTAACACACAAACAAACACACACACACACACACACACACATATATATATATATATATATATATATATATATATATATATATATATTACTCCCATCATTTGTTTATTTCCTTATTTCCTTTCCTCACTGGGCTATTTTTCCCTGTTGGAGCCCCTGGGCTTATAGCATCTTGCTTTTCCAACTAGGGTTGTAGCTTGGATAGTAATAATAATAATAATGCTGGATAAGCATGTTGGATCATCTTTAGCCATTGTGGGCCTGGGTAATCTATACAGACAGACAGGCATCTTCGGCCCGCCTAGAGAAGGGGGAAAAACAGCGTTGCCAAATGTTCAAAACAGTTTAGTGGATAGTTTATTTAAAGGAAAATAGAGGATCACATAACAATTTAAAGGCTTAAGGAATCATGTTTAATTACAAATTAAACTATTTATAACATAATAAATCCCTTTTCAATTATAAAGTAGAATAGGGTTTGGAGATTTGGCAGACATGGCGCATCGTTGTTGTAAAACAAAACATGTATTCGTCTCTCTCTCTCTCTCTCTCTCTCTCTCTCTCTCTCTCTCTCCCTAAATTATCCGACCATCATTTATAAAAAATCTCGTATATATTATATGAGTCTAATTCTCTAATATTTAGTTAGAACCTTATTTAAAAAATTGAGAATATATATATATATATATATATATATATATATATATATATATATATATATATATATATATATATATATATATATATATATAGTATATATATATATATAAGGTATAAGAGCGTCGATATATAAACTATTGTATGTACAAGGTTTCCAATAAGCGAGAGAGAGAGAGAGAGAGAGAGAGAGAGAGAGAGGAGAGAGAGAGAGAGAGAGGAGAGAGAGAGAGAGAGAGAGAGAGAGCGACCACGTTACCGTTACTCGTGGTGACTGGCCGAGAATCTGTTTCATTCATTTACTTCGACGGCCGAAGGGGGCGGAAATCAACTGTCTCTCTTTGTGTCTTTATTTCGTATTAGTTATAATTCACTATCTTATTATTGTCTTCCTGAAATATATTATTATCTGCTTTAATTCTATCATTTCTTGGCATAACTGTTGATATTCCATTATTTATTCCCGATTAAAGTTATTCAAATTCTCTTTGAGTGCTTCTTCTTCTCAATTTCTGTGTCATAAAAATTAGAAATATTTAGACAAGTGGCTATTTAAGCACAATTACAAAAGTACTTTTATGTACTTTCAACCTCATGTAATGTACTCTACTGTACTGTACATTCTTGTGGTGTCACTTTATAATAGGGAATTTATTTCGCCTTGAATTGCTTCCACAACCTTTATTGGAAATTATTATTATTGTTGTTGTTTTTGTTGTTATTGTTGTTGTTGTTAGCCTCTGTACCATGGTCTTCCATTGTCTTGGGATAGTGTTCTCTTGCTTGAGGGTACACTTGGGTACGCTATTCTATCTTATTTATCTTCTTTTTTTGTTTTTATATTTTATATACAATAGATTTAATTTGTTATTGTTCATAAATGTTTTATTCTAGTTGTTCACTTCTGTAATTTATCTATTTCCTTATTTCCTTTCCTCACTGGGCTATTTTTCCCTGTTAGAGACCTTATATGGCTTAAAACAACCTGCTTTTCCAACTAGAGTTGGAGATTAGCTAATGATAATAATATTACAGATATTTTTTCATGTCTAAAACAAGCCCATCTCTCTCTCTCTCTCTAAATTATGTCCATCCTTTGTAAACATATCGTATATATTATATGGGTCTAATGCTC
>NW_027168938.1:0-200000 GCF_036898095.1 Palaemon carinicauda | reverse complement strand
AAGAAATGAGCAAAATATCTTCAAGATTTCTAATTTTACAATCAAATAGGACTTTAATCGTATCAAAATGAATTTATAACTTTATATAGATATATTTTATGTTAGTTCTGTGCATAAACTATATTTTATCTATAAGAATTTTAAAACTTAAACAATAGCTCTTTTAATGAATAATATAGGCAAGGTTGGAGTTGCTAGAAGTGGCTAGTAAATTTTCTATTTTAGTTCTCTTCTCAGTATTTGCCTTCAAAATTGGATATATTATAACTCCAAATAAAAGTAATTATATTTTCTAATATATTCTTCCTATATTGCAATGATAGAATAATGCTTGTCTTGCAATGAATACCTTCTTTGGATATACAAAGTTGCAAGATAGTATCAAATATGTGTCTACATAAATAGTTACTTCTACTGCCAATAGGTGTCCATACCATCGCCGTGTCCATGAATTTCTTGAGATTACGAACCTATAATGAATGATAAATATGTATAAATCATTTAATAGAATACAGGAACAGTAGTATCAAAATGAAAGCTGAAATTTACATGGTAGAATGGGCCAATTTATAAGATATTGTTTTCTTAATTTAGTTTTGTTTCCCTAAATAAATTCGTCTGCTAATGATAAATCTCTATTTCTAAGGTTTTCATCTATATATAGCTACCCTTAAGATGGAATATCCTTTAATGATTAACTGTATTCAATTCAAAGACTTAACATTGCCTTTAAAATGGTATTTTAATGTTTTATAAGCCATAACACCAAATTCTTTTTTGCCACGTTACCAAACAAGATGGCTAAAAACCTTTCAAGATTTCTAATTTTACAGTCAAAGAAAACATTAATTGGATCTAATGCACTCTATTTCTTAAATATAATTGTATTTTGTACCATTATTTTATAAAATATATATTTTATATGGAAGAATTTTAAAGCTCAGACAATAGTTTTTTAATGTTTTTTTTTTTTTAATGAAAGATTCTTGCCAAGAAAAAATTTGGCAGCAGTCTCTTCTAATTTATTTTTTATTATCAATTTATATATATATATATATATATATATATATATATATATATATATATATATATATATATACACACACACACACACACACACACATATATATATATATATATATATATATATATATATATATATATATATATACACACACACACACACACACATATATATATATATATATATATATATATATATATATATATATATTAAGAATTGAATATATTACTCCAAATAAAAATAATTTACTTATTCTAATATATTTGTCTCGTACTACTACTACTACTATTATTATTATTATTATTATTATTATTATTATTATTATTATTATTAGCTAAGCTACAACCCTAGTTGGATGTTATAAGGCATATATGGGCTCCAATAGGAAAAAAATAGCCCAGTGAGGAAAGGAAATAATGAAATAAATAGAATAGTGTGCTTAAGTGTACCTTCAAGCAAGGGGACCCCGTCTTGGATTAGAGTTCTCTTGCTTGAGGGTACACTCGGGCACACTATTCTATCTTATTTCTTTTCCTCTTTTTTTTTCTTAAATTTTTAGTTATACAAGAAATATCTGTTCTAATGTTACTGTTCTTGATATATTTTATTTCAATTGTTCATTACTTCTCTTTTAGTTTATTTATTTCCTTTCCTCACTGGGCTATTTTTTTCCTGATGGAGCCCCAGGGCTTATAGCATCCTGCTTTTCCAACTAGGGTTGTAGCTTAGCCAATAATAATAATAATAATAATAATAATAATAATCTGGTTAGTCAAAGTCCCAGTAGCACTCTAGTGGTAGTATCTCGACGGGTGGCAGGTACCTTGGCCAACCTACTACGTGCTGTGAAATAATGTGAATTTAAATTTTCATCTAGACAGCATTTTGCATTACTGAAAATTCGTTGGTAATTAATTATATTCAATTTGAAGACCATGCAATTTATTTAAAACTGAAATCTAGCGTTTTATAAGCCATAATGAAGGGATAATGTTGAAGCTGTAACGACAAATTTAATATTAATTGGATGAAATATGATATATTAAAGATATTTGTAATATATCATTGTGATTTACGAAAGTATATGATAGATAAATGGTTTAAAACAAGGTCTATAGACCTTGGTTTAATATGCAGTTCCCTTCGTGGCTCGCAAGGCTGTTGGAACGTTGACAAAATGTAAACAAAGTCACGTGACCTAATTTGTGGTGATATTGTACGGCAAGTTTCGTTCATGAAAACCGTGTCTCTCCTGCTACAATTAGTTTATTGTAAGTATTTTCACGCAATTAATTGTTTTTAAACATCCAAAGAATAAAGTAACATCTCAGTGTACTGTCTAAGACGTACTATTCGGTATTTGCTGGCAAAGACAAGACTAATCGAGAATCAGTCTCTTGGTAAGTTGGTACGGGATTGTCTACAATTGTCATATTTAACAAGTTGGCTGTTGTGTTTCTACTGATGGCTGGTATAAGCTGATTCTATCCCAGAAGAATGCCATTGTAAATTAAATTACTCGGCTGTGTATAGATAATTACTTTGGTTTATGAATAGCACGTAAAACGACTAGCCAATAAGGCCTCTTGTCATCTGTCTGCCAACCCTACCGTAGATTTAAACTGCTCATGCTATGGCCTCGATTATATTTATGAAGTAGGAGAAACTATTTTAAAGTAGATTTATTCAACCTACGTTGTTTTCATATCTAAAATAACCTTAGTGACTTATTTTTTGTATTGTAGTAGCAGTATACTGTAGACTTGGTATTAGCATTACTTAAGGTTTCCAAAGTGTGGTTCTGAATAGGTTATGGACAGTAAAGGTTTAAAGGCCGCTCATGAATGGCAGAGGCAAGGGACAGTGACAATGTCCTAGACTAAAGACTGACCATATATGCATATGAACTGCGCCCAAGGTAGGACGAAGGGGGCCAGGCAAAAGTTGCTGATGACATAGCAATTAAACCTATAGGCTCCCCCCAATCCCCCATCCTTAGCTCACAAGTATGGTGAGGTTGCAGCGACCAAAGGAACTAACGAGTTTGAGCGGGATGCAAACCCCAGTCTGGCATTCACCAGTCAGCGACGTTACTCCATCGGCCACCACAACCCTAAGCCTGTGCCAATTACCTAAATGGTTTATTGATGAATTTTACCTTTAGTATTTACCTTTAGTGTGGTCATATGGTAATTGAATAGGGTAATTTGACTAATACCAAAGTTTAACTTGGTATAGGTGGGCAAAGCCTACCCAGGAAATAAGTTGGGATTACCCTATATTGGTTAGGTGGTTAAGGTTATTATAGGTTTTGCTTCCCTATACTTTACTTGTTATTGTGGATTCCACGCTATTTCTTTATCCCAAAACCAGCCATAGTTGAAGCTGCAAATTTACCCCCATTCCTTATCTGCCCCTACTTTTAAGTCTTCTGCTGTATCCCTGCTCCTATTTCCTTCATTCTTGCTCTCCATTCTCTTCGGGTTCAGGGACGAGGCATAGCCTCTACAATAGCTCGTACTATAATCTAACTATTTTTAGTTTTCTTTCTTTTATGCTGCTTTGTCATTTTTTCTACATCAGATATAATATTCATTTTGTATTTTCTAAATTTGTTTCACTTAATAAAAATGAACCCATTATTTACTTAGGTCTTCCTCGTAGGGTTGTGGAAGCTCGGTTATTTCATTCCTTTTATATATTCCTGGCAAAAAACAAATAATGTTTTAAATGACCTTCAATTCTCATTGCTAGACTAAAGAGGCCAAATTTTGTGAATATGACCCATGCAATGTCATTCCCGATACAAACGTTGTCTCTTGCGTGATAACGCAGGGTAACCAGACGTCCCGTATTAGACGTTATTGTACCATATTTATGAAATTTGTCCCGTGTCCCATATCAACCATCTTTGGGTCCCGTATTTTAAAGATCTGAAAAAATATTTATTTTAGTGAAATTTTTAAAAATATTTTTATAAGGATTATGGAAAGGCTTTCATTATAATATCCTTTAAAACTGCAAAACATGCTTGATTGCAATATTCTGATGCCTCAATATATGTAATGAATGTAGCCAAGTCTCTGCGTGTGTAACTTTACAAAAGTTGTGTGTGTATGTTGTTCAACTACCTCTCCAATTTAAGTATCCCTTATTTCAGTTTTCTAAGTCTGGTCACCCTGGAGGACACAGGTATCTAATGTAGGCTTAATACTCTATAGTATGTACATGGAGTTCTAGATTTTGATTCCTAAGGGTGCTGATAAGAACTTGAAATATTGACCAGAATATCACCTTATTAGTTATTTACCTCTGCCAACCAAGTTGGAAGGAGGTTATGTTTTATCCCCTGTTTGTTTGTTTATTTGGTAACAGTTCCCTGGCTACAATTTTAATCGTAGAGTAATGAAACTTGCAGGGATTACTTGTTACGTAAAAAGCTGGAAAGGATTAAATTTTCTAAGGTCAAGGTCACAGTCAAGCAAAAGGTCCAACTCACGTAATCAGTCATAGGTTTGGACATTGTGGTCACAGGGACTTTAAACTTGCCTCATAATTGAGTGTATGAAAGTCCTTGTCAATTAATACATATGAAGGTCAAGGGTCAAGGTCGAGGAATAAGCTACCACGGCGGAGGTAAGCGCTCGACTGAGTGTGCACATCGTGGTCACAGGGACTTTAAACTTGCCTCATAATTGAGTGTATGAAAGTCCATGTCAATTAATACATATGAAGGTCGAGGTCGAGGAATAAGCTACCACAGCGGAGGTAAGCGCTCTACTGAGTGCCCCTCTAATATTTATTAGTTTTTGCCTAGAGAGCTTGTAATGTAGTTGCCACTGGGGGGGGGGGGGCGGAGGGGCATGCATCAAACCAAAACAGAACAACGAGAAGGAGCTATCGAAGCATGATTATTATGACTCGTGCACCAAGTTTTTGTCAAAGGTCAGTGAACATAGTTAGAGTCAGTAATTTGGCATATTCAAGGAACTGAAATTGTGCTTTATGGACAAGAAAAGTTTCTGATAAAGATAAGTTATATCCGTAGGGTGGATAGTCTGTATTTTGTGTTTCCGATCGGCAGTTTGTGCGTCATGGAAAGGCAACTTTACTCAGTTCTGTATTCATCTGAGGACCTTGCAATATGAATATGGTCTGTACAACTACCCATAAAATAAAAATAAGATCTTAGATGCAATTAAGCCTTTTCTTTGAGAAACAAGATGACAAAAACGGCCTGTAAAGAACGGCAGGCCTTAGAAATGAGTACGACAAGATGGTTTCACATATACACTTAAAGTAATAATACCGATCGTCTACTAATCAGGGTATTTCCGGAGAGAAGGAAAAACTTAAACCATAACCTAATGCACTATAAGCATGATCTTATAAAGGTTTACTTGACAAAATCAGGGTTATCATGCTTATTCCAACCAGTGAATTGATAAAATTATCTGTTAAAGACTGTAAATTTATTTTCAATGTAAAGTACTACCTGCAAAAGTTTGGAATGGCAATGGGTAATCCCCTATCCCCAGTACTCAGTAACCTTTACATGGAATTTTTTGAAGTTAAACTGTTACCAGTGATTTTGCCTAAAGGAGTTTTTTGGTTTCGTTATGTTGACGATATTTTTTGTGTTTGGCCTACATATGAGAATCTAAATATTTTTTTGGGAAAAGTTAAATAGTTTAGTATACTCCATAAAATTCACTATTGAAGAAGAGAATAATTGTAAATTGCCATTTTTCAATATTAATCTTACCCGATGATCATGTAGCTGTCAACTCTGTTGCCCGACAGAAATCTACGGTCGGGATACGCCAGCGATCGCTATACAGGTGGGGGTGTACACAACAGCGCCATCTGTGAGTAGGTACTCAAGTACTTCTTGTCAACAAGAACTCAATTTTTCCTCTGTCGTGCCACCGGCAAGACCTACTAATACGCCGTCCCTAACTGGATTTGTTTTCACAACTTTTTGGTGAAGTACACTATTCCAGTTTTGAGCTTTCGCTATGCAGGGGTTTTATCTTCATTTCAAAACTTGAACTCGTTTTGGATAGATTTAATTATGGTGACGAAGAGAGTATGGACTCTCTTTCACTTTTAAATGGCCGACCCTTCCCTTAGACGGAAGTGTTGGTGTCGAAGAGAGTATAGACTCTCTTTCACTTTTTATGACCGACCCTTCCCTTAGACGGAAGTGTGTTTAGGTTTTTGGTAATTTTGCTTAACAAAGTTATAGATTTAGTTTATATCTCTCCGCCATTTATAGGCCTCTTCGATTAACTTTCCATTTATTATAAACTTATAAAACTTAATTTTTATGTTTGTTTATATGCGACCTTTCCTAATAGTAGGCGGTCCTTACTTGGAACCGAAGTTAATTAACATTGAGCCCGTCATATCGTATTTCCTGTTAAGAATTTATGCTATTTTAATGTTTTTGAAAGAATTTCTTTGATAGTCTCGTACTGTTTTCATAGATGAACTAACGTTTAGTTTAGTCTCCGCAGTTGTTGACGTTCAGAACGTTCAACATGCGCTCTATTGTTACGATAGAGAGAGAGTATTTCACGGTTTCATGTTGCAGTAAGAGTAAACCGATTCTAGCGTTTCGTTCATTCTTTCTTAGCTTAAATGGTTTTAATTCTAATAAAGGAACTTTTTATTTGGGAAACCTTTCAGTTTTTTTTTTTTCCTTTAACAAATAATATGTTTTAACGATATATAATTGGGCTCATCTCTCAGGTTCTAAGTCAAGAGAGAGAGAGAGAGAGAGATAGAGACGGAGGGAGAGAGAGGAGAATAAACGTTTCGTTCAAGCGGGAAACGTTGTTCTCGTTTTTTACTCTTCTCCCTAGTCGCTATAGGGGAAGAAGGTAAAACGTTTCTAGAGTTTTATTCTTGTTCCCAGGCTTTATGCGGTGAGAGATTTTAAACGTAGTTTATTTGATCTAGTGTTTAGTCTCTTTTCCAGCCACTGAATTCTTTATCTTTCATTATGTTTTTCTGTTACATTGTAAAACTGTTTTCGCAATTACTACCTTTTAATGAAGGATAGGATTGCGTGTTTCAGGTACAAATCACTTAAAGTTTCGAGTTCAGTGAAATAAGTGCAAACAGAAAATCAAAAGTGATAAAGTGATATGCGCAAAGTGTTACAGTGTTGCGTCCGAGGGTTCGTCTGTTAGTGCCAGTTGTTCACCTAGTCCGATACCTCTTACAAGCTCCCAAGCCCAGGGGAGAAGTAATGTCGAAGGACTTATGGGTTCCACAGGTCTTGATCGACGAACAGACGTTTCCCTCCGTGGTTTCGGGTGTATCTACACACGTTGCCGACGTGATCACCCCACCCACACAAAGACGAGAGAGCCCATTTATTCCTCGTCTGCGGAAGAGGTTTTTCGCAGAAACCAAGGACCAATCTTGCAGCTTTTAAGTGCAAGTCGGTCCCTTCCGCGCAAGTCCAACGGCCTAGGTGTAGCCACTGGGTCAGTTCGGACTCGCTGCAGTACGACAACTGCACACCTCCCAAGAGAGGCAAGGTGGTACCGCAACAGGCAGTAACTCCGTCTGTTGCCGCACCAGCTGTTTTAGACCCTCAGTCACAACGGACAGTAGCTCCATTTGTTGTTGTCTTTCATAGACCCTAGTGGTCCATGCTGCAGACTATACAGTCTCAGCTTGCTCCTTCATGCAGGAGTATCGTGCTGGAAGGTTGACAATGCACCTGTTAACCTACAACCCGCCGAGGTTGTGCGCTCAGCAGATACTGCGGCTGCCTGCTCCCACACTCCTCCTGTGAGAGCTCCACCTCCGATGCGCAGTCCACCCTGCCAGACGCATGTTCTTGCTGCACCTTCCGTTGACATGCGTGAGCTACCGCATCAGCAGTGGGAAGGTGCTGTAGAGCTGCCGGGTTCCAGCTCTATGCGGCATTCTCAGCAACCCATGCGGCATGCTCCGCATACCATACAGCATGCTCCGCATACCATTCAGCATGCTCCGCAACCCACCGCAGCCCCTCCCACGCACCAGCACTCTGCTTTTGTTGTTGCCAGCTCCCACACTCCGACTGCGGAGAAGGTTGACGATGCACCCGTGGGCCTACACCTCCCACGGTTGTGCGCCCAGCATGGCTTCCTGCTCTCACACTCTTGTTGTGAGAGCTCCTCCACCCATGCACAGTCAACCCTGCCAGATGTATGATGACTCCCACACACAGAGCACTCCGTTGCCGTGCGTGAGCTACCACAAGCTGCCGTGTTTTGACACGGTGTGTCAGCCTCCGCAACACACTGTGGTTACCGCCACTCGCCCGCAGCTAACTAGTCAGTCAGGAGTTGAGGCTTCCCCACACAACTTTGGTTGTTGCCAACTCACAGACTGTCAAACAGTTACATGACGTTGCCTTCTGGTCTGCTACTTATACACCAGTGCTGTATGTCCTCACGCTCCTGTTGTGGTTGACAGTTCAGTTTTTGACAGTTCACAGACTGTCAAACAGTTTCATAACGTTGCCTTCTGGTCTGCTGCTTTTGCACCAGTGAAACCCTCACTGAGAGAACCTAGCTTTTCTCGGATATGGTTCCTGTAGATGAGAAAGTGCTGTTCTCCCTCCTTCTGATATTCCCTTGAGGACTCTGTCATTTGGAGAGGAGCCTTAAGCTGCTTAGCCTCCTATGGACTTTAATTTAAGCATAACATGCTTCCAGGGAGGGTAAATGGTTCCGCTTCAGTCGCTAACCCCGTCTGTTGCCACACCTGCTCCCATAGACCTTGGGCTTTGTTGCAAGACATGCAGTCCAAGCTTAGTCCTTGATAGAGGATTTTTTACGGAGAAGAACCTTCTTGCCAACGACCTTCCTACCGGTTGGTTGTACGCCCTGTTGACGCTGAGGTATCCTACTCACGTCCGCCAGTTGAGATGGTTCCTCCACCGGTGCGACCCAGTGTGGGTTGCCAGTCGCACGTTGACGTTTAGCTACTCTCGGAGGTGGTTGTGGACGTTCAGTGTGTCACTGGGAAGACGTTCAACAACCAGCAGAGGTGACTTGTTGTGACGCAGTGCGGCAACCTCAGCAACCCGATAAGGGGTTGTCTGTACTACCCAGACAGTCTAGACAGTTTCGGGTTGTCGCTGTACTTCCTCGCATCCCCATGGTTGACAGTTCACAGACTGTGCAGCAGTACCATGATCTTGTGTCCGGCTCCGTCACGCATCCACCAGTGCGACCGGATTCAGCGAGTCAGACGTTGCCCACTCCGTTGCCGTTTCCTCATCAGTTTCGGATGAGGAACCCTCTGATGAGAACATGGCTGAACAAGAAGATCAATCCCCAGCCCTGCTATCCATCCAAAAGATGCTGAAGAAGGAATACGGCCCTGTCAGGCTGTGGATGAGTCTGGTTAGGACACTGTCATCCGTGGTTCAATTGGTGTCACTTGGAAGACTACACCTCCGTCCTCTTCGGTTTCATCTAGCTCTTCACTGGAAAAGGACAAGATGCTAGAAGCGGTCTCGATCCCGGTTTCCGGAAGATAAGTCTGGTCTAACCTGAGGAAAGGACTTTATCAACCTTTTATAGGGTCTTCCCCTGACTGTTCAGACTCCCAACCACGTTCTCTTCTCAGACGCATCGGACGTAGGCTGGGGTGCGACCTTAGGCGGTAGGGAATGCTCGGGATTATGGAACTCGAGTCAAAGGACAATGCATTTTAACTGCAAGAAGCTTCTGGCAGTACGTCTGACCTGGAAAAGCTTCAGGTCTCTCCTTCAAGACAAAGTAATGGAGGTCAACACGGACAACTCCCTGCTTTGATGTTCATCTCCTAGCAAGGAGGGACCTACTCTCTGACATGGTACGAGTTCGCTAGTGACCTCCTCTCCTGTTCAACAGGTCTAGACTTTTCACTAGTAACAATTTCTTCCAAGGCAACTTGAATGTCTTAGCAGTTTGTCTCAGTAGGAAGGGACAATAATTCCAACATATTGGACCCTCCACAGAGATGTATGCAAGAGACTTTGGGTCACCTGGGGCCAGCCAAACATAGATCTCTTCGCAACCTCGATGTCCAAGAGGCTCTCAATACTTTGCTCACCTATCCCGGACCCAGCAGTGGTTCTTTTAGATGCCTTTCTACTAGATTAGTCTCATCTAGATCTATATGCATTCCCTCCGTTCTAGATTGTCAACAAGGTACTGCAGAAGTTCGCCTCTCACGATGGGACAAAGTTGACACTAGTTGCTTCCCTCTGGCCCGCGAGAGAATAACTTACCGAGGTACTTCGATGGCTAGTAGACGTTCCCAGAACTCTTCCCCTAAGGGTGGACCTGCTACGTCTGCCACGCGTAAGAAGGTACTCCAAGGCCTCCACGCTCTTCGTCTCACTGCCTTCAGAGTACCGAAAGACTCTCGAGAACTAGAGGTTTTTCGAAGGAGGCAACCAGAGTGATTGTTAGAGCAAGGAGAGCATCCACCCTTAGAGTCTACCAATCGAAGTGGGAAATCTTCCTAAACTGGTACAAGTCAGTATCCGTATCCTCGACCAGTACCTCTGTAACTCATATAGCTGACTTCCTCTTATATCTGAGGAAAGAGCGATCTCTTTCAGCTCCCACTTTCAAGGGTTACAGAAGCATGTTGGCATCAGTCTAACGTCACAGAGGCTTAGATCTTTTCAACAATAAAGATCTACAGGACCTCCTTAAGTCTTTTGAGACCACGAAGGAGCGTCGTTTGGTTACACCTGGTTGGAATTTAGACGTGGTTCTAAGATTCCTTATGTTAGACAGGTTCGAACCACTTCAATCAGCCTCCCTGAAAGATCTCACCTTTAAGACTCTTTTCCTGATATGCTTAACCACAGCTAAAAGAGTCAGTGAGATTCATGCCTTCAGCAAGGACATCGGATTTTCATCCGAAACGGCTACATGTTCTACATCTTGGTTTTCTAGCCAAACACGAGCTGCCTTCTCGGCCTTGACCAATATCGTTCGTTATTCCAAACTTATCGTATGGTTGGAAATGAACTAGAAAGAGTATTATGTCCTGTAAGAGCTCTTAAGTTCTATTTTAAAAACCTTTACGAGGCCCGTCTGAAGCTTTATGGTGTTCAGTTAAGAATTCATCTTTGCCTTTGTCAGAGAATTCTTTATCCTATTATTTTCAGACTGTTAATACGAGAAGCTCATTCCCTTCTGAATGAGGAAGACCAAGCTTGGCTGAAGGTAAGGACACACGAAGTTAGAGCTATCACAACTTCCGTGACCTTTTAATAAAATAGATCTCTGCAAAATATTTTCGACGCAACCTTTTGGAAAAGCTAATCAGTGTTCGCGTCTTTTATCTTAAGAATGTCCAGTCTCTTTACGAGAACTGCTACACTCTGGGACCATTCGTAGCAACGAGTGCAGTAGTGGTGGGGGCTCCACCACTACAATTCCCTAATTCCAGAACCTTTTTAATCTTTCTCTTGAAATATTTCTGGGTTGTCCGGAAGGCTAAGAAGCCTTCCGCATCCTGGTTGATTTGGCGGGTGGTCAAATTCTTTCTTGAGAAGCGCCTAGATTAGAGGTTGTGATGAGGTCCTTTAGTATGGGTTGCAGCCCTTCATACTTCAGCACCTAGGAGTCGCTCAGCATCCTAAGAGGATCGCTAGGCTCAGTAAGGAAGACGTACTTAAAAAGGCAGAGTAATGGTTCAAGTCGACTTCCTTACCAGGTACTTATTTATTTTATGTTTGTTATTTTGAATAACGGCTAAAATAAGATTCGGCATACTTAGCTTCTTTGTTAACATGTATGCTGGTCTCCACCCACCACCCTGGGTGTGAATCAGCTACATGATCATCGGGTAAGATTAATATTGAAAAATGTTATTTTCATTAGTAAAATAAATTTTTGAATATACTTACCCGATGATCATGAATTTAAGGACCCGCCCTTCCTCCCCATAGAGAACCAGTGGACCGAGGAGAAAATTGAGGTCTTGTTGACAAGAAGTACTTGAGTACCTACTCACAGATGGCGCTGTTGTGTACACCCCCACCTGTATAGCGATCGCTGGCGTATCCCGACCGTAGATTTCTGTCGGGCAACAGAGTTGACAGCTACATGATCATCGGGTAAGTATATTCAAAAATTTATTTTACTAATGAAAATAACATTTTTAGATGTTTTAGTGCATAGAAATAATAGAAGATTTGTTTTTGATAATTACAGGAAAGCAAGTTCTAAAATGATGGCTTCCAAATTAATATTCGGGCACTCCCCAAGAGAAATTAGTTCACTTAACTTTCAAGTGGGCTCCACAAGGCACTAGAAAAGTGGGAAGACCCAGGCCTACATGGCTGAGGACTATGAAGCATGAAGTGGGAGATGATGAATGGGTAAGTATTGATTTAAAATGTCAAAATAGAGATGATTGGCGAAATCTAACTGAGGCCCTTTGCATCAATAGGCGAGGAGGAGATGATGATGACTGTATTCTGGGGATATTTGACAAATTTGACACATATGTTACACGAGTTCTGTGTTAGCAGTCCTATGAGTGGCCATCAATGCTTTTAATGTATAATCTTATTATTGGCGAATAACCTTCCAGTGTTAGTCATTGGAAAACTTATGTACAAAGACTGGCTTACTGCACTGACTTTTTTTTCCTTATCATTGCTTTCTTTTTTTCAATTCAATAGATTTTACTTGTTTCCAGAAGTATTTCATGACATGCTTATCCATGAATTAAATTATTTTCAATATTAAACTTAGCCGGTGATTATATAAGCTGCAGCTCTGCTGCCCGACAGAAAAACTCTACGTTCAAAATACGCCAGCGATCGCTATGCAGGTAGGGGGTGTACATCAACAGCGCCATCTGTCGAGCAGGTACTCAGTACTCAATGTAAACACAGAACTCAATTTTCTCTCTGTCGTGCCACCGGCAAGACCTACTAAATTCGCTGTTGCTTACTGGATTGGTTTTCACATATTTTGGTGAAGTACACATTTCTAGTTATTAGCTTTCGCTTTGCAGACGTTATCTTCAATACATCCTTGCATTCTTTTATTGATTTTGGATTATTTGTTGACGACTTTGGATAGATTTTGAATTCCCCTTTGACTAATTCAAGATGGCTGACCCTTCTCAAGTCCCTAAATTCAGGAAATGTAATGCTAGGGACTGTTCAAGGCGTCTTCCGAAGGCCTCTATCGATCCTCACACCGTTTGTTCCAATTGTCGGGATAAGACCTGTCAATTGGAAGATCGATGTGAGGAATGCGTTGGGCTTTCGGAATTCGATTTCATCGAATTCCAGAAATACACATGTAGGCTAGAGAGAGATAGAGTCAGGAGAAGTTCATCTCGCTCCGTTGATTTTTCCTCTCCTCATGCCCCACAACCTATTCCTTCCCCTGTAGTGGTTGCTCCTGATCCCCCTTCTAGCACTCAACAACCTTCGATGGCAGATATGATGCGTGCCATCCAGGCTCTGGGTGATCGAGTCGAGTCATTGGCGAGTGACCGTAACCAACTCATGGCAGACGTCAAGGAGTTGAAGTGTAAGAGTGCAGTGGGTAGTGACAAAGTGAGTGGTAGTGTTGTGGAAAGTGTTGTAGATAGTGTTGCGCTTGAGGGTTCGTCTGTTCGTGCCTGTCGTCCTCCCAGTCCGGGACCTCTTGCAAGCTCCCAAGCCCAGGGGAGAAGCAATGTCGTACGACCAAAGGGTTCGAGAGGCTTTAATCAGCGAACAGACGTTCCCTCCGTGGTTTCGGACGTATCTAACCAATATCGCCCCACCCACACGAAGACGAGAGAGCCCATTTATTCCTCGTCTGCGGAAGATGTTTCTCGAAAGAAACCATGGACCAAGGTCTCGCGGCCTCTTAAACGCAAATCGGTCCCTTCCGCGCAAGTCCAACGGCCCAGTTGTAGCCACTGGGTCAGTTCGGACTCGCTGCAGTCTTCCGATGACTGCACACCTCCTAAGAGAGGCAAAGCGGTACCGCATCAGGCAGTAACACCGTCTGTTGCCGCACCTGCTACTGTAGACCCTAAGTGGTCTTTGCTGCATTCCATGCAGACACAGTTAACGTCATTAATGCAGGACTTTCGTGCGGAGAAGGTTGACGCTGCACCAACCGCTAGCCTACAACCACCCACGGTTGTGCGTCCAGTGGACGCTGAGGCTACCTTCTCCCGCACTCCATCTGTGAGAGTCCCGCCACCCATGCGTTCCAGTGTACCCTGCCAGCCGCATGTTGACGTTCAGCGACGCACGGAACCTTCCGTTGACGTTCGCGAGTTACAACAACAACCTAAGTTGTTTTGTTTTGACGCGGTGCGTCAACCTCCGCTACCCAGTGTGGTTACCACTACTCGCCCACAGCAGACTAGACAGTCTGGAGTAGACGCTTTGCGCCCCCGCGCTGCTATGGTTGTTGCCAGCTCACAGACTGGGCAACAGTTCCATGACGTTGCGTCCGGTTCAGTCACGCATGCACCCGTGCTGCCGGACTCAGCTGACCAGCCAATTCCTACTCCTTTGCCGCTTCCTCCTCAGTATTCAGATGATGGACTCTCTGATGATGACGACGCTGCACACATTGACGACCCGCATACGGACATCGACGAACCCAAGACCACGCAACCCTCCTTGGACTTTAGGAAAGTTCTTGCACTGTTCAGGGAGATGTATCCTGATCAGTTTGTTTCTGCGGCCCCACGCTCTCCTCCATCTGAGTTCGCTTTAGGCACGCAGTCATCCGCGCCTGCCTTTAAGCTCGTCCTCGCCCGCTCGTCTAAGAGAGCTTTACGAGTGTTGGGAGAATGGATGCAGTCCAAAAAGCACCTTGGGAAGACAGCATTCACGTTTCCCCCTGCGAGACTCTCTTCCAGATCGAGCGTCTGGTATGCCACGGGAGAAGTTCTCGGCTTGGGAGTTCCTGCCTCTGCCCAGGGCGACTTCTCAAGTCTAGTAGACTCTCCCCGCAGGCTAGCCATGAGACGCTCCAAGATTTGTTGGTCTCCTTCAGACTTAGACCATCTGTTGAAAGGAGTGTTCAGAGCCTTCGAGGTTTTTAACTTTTTGGATTGGTGTTTGGGAGCGTTGAGCAGGAAGATCTCCCCTTCTGACAAGGAAACTTCCATGCTCATTATGTCCTGCATGGACAAGGCCATACGGAACGGTTCCAGTGAGCTTGCGGCTTCGTTCGTTTCCGGGGTCCTCAAGAAACGGGAAAACCTTTGCTCCTTCTTGTCAGCTGGAGTAACACAGTGTCAGAGATCGGAACTTATGTTTGCTCCTCTCTCAAAGTGCCTTTTCCCAGAGGAGTTGATAAAGGAGATTGCTGCCTCCTTGATTCAAAAAGACACGCATGACCTGGTTGCGTCCTCTGCCCGCAAAGCCACCCCTTTGCCTACCTTGTCTAGACCCAGGTTGGACACTCCAGCGTCCAGATTCATTCCGCCCTTTCGTGGCAGAGCCTCCAGCAGAGGAGGTGCTCGTGCCGAAGGGAGACGTGGGAATAAGAAGAAAGGTACCAAGTCCTTTAAGGGCAGAGTCTGACTGCCACCTTCTTCAGACAGCAGTGGGAGCCAGACTCAAGAACTTCTGGCAGACCTGGGAGAAAAGGGGCGCAGATGCACAATCTGTGAAGTTGCTCAGAGAAGGGTACAAGATCCCGTTTGTATGCAAACCCCCTCTAGCAACGTCTCCCATCGATCTCTCTTCCAGGTACAGAGAATAGGACAAGAGACTAGCTTTGAAGCAAGAGGTGTCTCTCTTACTAGAAAAGGGAGCGGTAGTCAAAGTCCGGGACCATCAATCCCCGGGCTTCTACAACCGTCTCTTCTTAGTGGTAAAGAAGACAGGAGGGTGGAGGCCGGTGCTAGACGTCAGTGCGCTGAATGTCTTTGTCACAAAGCAGACGTTCGCCATGGAGACCACAAAGTCTGTTCTAGCAGCGGTCAGGAAGGAAGACTGGATGGTCTCTTTAGACCTAAGGGACGCTTACTTTCACGTCCCCATCCACCCAGATTCCCAACCTTTTCTGAGGTTCGTTAACAAAAAGGTTGTCTACCAATTTCAAGCCCTGTGCTTTGGCCTAAGCACGGCTCCTCTTGTCTTTACGAAACTGATGAGGAATATTGCCAAATTCCTGCATTTAGCGGACATCAGAGCCTCCCTCTATTTGGACGACTGGCTTCTAAGAGCTTCTTACAGTCGTCGCTGTCTGGAGAATCTAAAGTGGACTCTAGATCTGACCAAGGAATTGGGTCTCCTGGTCAATATGGAAAAGTCCCAACTGGTCCCATCCCAAACTATAGTGTACTTAGGGATGGAGATTCACAGTCAAGCTTTTCGGGCTTTTCCGTCGGCCCCCAGAACAAGTCAAGCCCAAGGATGCATCCAGAACATGCTACAGAAGGACCGATGTTCAGTCAGACAGTGGATGAGTCTGATAGGGACGCTTTCATCCCTGGAACAGTTCATTTCGTTAGGGAGACTGCACCTCCGTCCCCTTCAATTTCACCTAGCTGTTCACTGGAAAAAGGACAAGACGCTAGAAGCGGTCTCGATCCCCATTTCCGAGAAGATGAAGTCATCACTGACTTGGTGGAAGGACAACATCAACCTCAGAGAGGGTCTGCCCCTGGCTGTTCAGACCCCCAACCACGTTCTCTTCTCGGACGCATCGGACATGGGCTGGGGTGCGACATTAGACGGTCGGGAATGCTCGGGAACTTGGAACTCGAATCAAAGAACGTTACATATCAACTGCAAGGAGCTACTGGCAGTTCATCTGGCCTTGAAAAGCTTCAAGTCCCTCCTTCTAGGCAAGGTGGTGGAGGTGAACTCAGACAACACCACGGCCTTGGCGTACATCTCCAAGCAAGGAGGGACCCATTCTATGACGTTGTACGAGATCGCAAGGGACCTCCTCACCTGGTCAAGAGATCTAAACCTTTCTCTAGTAACGAGGTTCATTCAAGACAACATGAATGTCATGGCGGATTGCCTCAGTCGGAAGGGTCAAATCATCCCAACAGAATGGACCCTACACAAGGATGTGTGCAAGAGACTATGGGCCACATGGGGCCAACCTACCATAGATCTCTTTGCAACCTCGATGACCAAGAGGCTCCCAATTTATTGCTCGCCAATCCCGGACCCAGCAGCAGTTCATATAGATGCCTTTCTACTGGATTGGTCCCATCTAGACCTTTATGCATTCCCCCCGTTCAAGATTGTCAACAAGGTACTGCAGAAGTTCGCCTCTCACGAAGGGACAAGGTTGACGTTAGTTGCTCCCCTCTGGCCCGCGAGAGAATGGTTCACCGAGGTACTTCAATGGCTGGTGGACGTTCCCAGAACTCTTCCTCATAAGAGTGGACCTTCTACGTCAGCCACACGTAAAGAAGGTACACCCAGGCCTCCACGCTCTTCGTCTGACTGCCTTCAGACTATCGAAAGACTCTCGAGAGCTAGAGGCTTTTCGAAGGAGGCAGCCAGGGCGATTGCTAGAGCAAGGAGGACATCCACTCTTAGAGTCTACCAGTCGAAGTGGGAAGTCTTCCGAAACTGGTGCAAGTCGGTATCAGTATCCTCAACCAGTACCTCTGTAACCCAAATAGCTGACTTCCTATTATACCTGAGGAAGGAAAGATCTCTTTCAGCTCCCACGATCAAAGGTTACAGAAGCATGTTGGCAGCAGTCTTCCGTCACAGAGGCTTAGATCTTTCTAACAACAAAGATCTACAGGACCTCCTTAAGTCTTTTGAGACCTCGAAGGAGCGTCGTTTGGCTACACCGGATTGGAATTTAGACGTGGTACTAAAATTCCTTATGTCAGAAAGGTTCGAGCCACTACAATCAGCCTCCTTTAAAGATCTCACTTTAAAGACTCTTTTCCTCGTTTGCTTAGCAACAGCTAAAAGAGTCAGTGAGATACACGCCTTCAGCAGGAACATCGGATTTTCATCTGAAACGGCTACATGTTCTTTACAGCTTGGTTTTCTAGCCAAAAACGAGCTACCTTCTCGTCCTTGGCCGAAATCGTTCGATATTCCAAGCCTTTCAAATTTGGTTGGAAATGAACTAAAAAGAATCTTATGCCCTGTTAGAGCTTTTAAGTTCTATTTAAGACGAACTAAACCTTTACGAGGACAGTCAGAAGCTTTATGGTGTGCTATTAAGAAACCTTCTTTACCTATGTCAAAGAATGCAGTTTCCTATTATATCAGACTGTTGATACGAGAAGCTCATTCCCATCTGAATGAGGAAGACCATGCTTTGCTGAAGGTAAGGACACATGAAGTTAGAGCTGTCGCAACTTCAGTGGCCTTTAAACAAAATAGATCTCTGCAGAGTATAATGGACGCAACCTATTGGAGAAGCAAATCAGTGTTCGCGTCTTTTTATCTTAAAGATGTCCAGTCTCTTTACGAGAACTGCTACACCCTGGGACCATTCGTAGCAGCGAGTGCAGTAGTGGGTGAGGGCTCAACCACTACATTCCCCTAATTCCATAACCTTTTTTAATCTTTCTCTTGAAATGTTTTTTATTGTTGTTTTTTGGGTTGTCCGGAAGGCTAAGAAGCCTTTCGCATCCTGGTTGATTTGGCGGGTGGTCAAATTCTTTTCTTGAGAAGCGCCTAGATTAGAGGTTTTGATGAGGTCCTTTAGTATGGGTGGCAACCCTTGATACTTCAGCTCCTAGGAGTCGCTCAGCATCCTAAGAGGATCGCGAGGCTCAGTAAGGAAGACGTACTTAAAAAAGGCAGAGTAATTGTTCAAGTCGACTTCCTTACCAGGTACTTATTTATTTTATGTTTGTTATTTTGAATAACTGCTAAAATGAAATACAAAATACTTAGCTCATAATAATGTAAACAAGTAATGCTGGTCTCTACCCACCCCCCTGGGTGTGAATCAGTTTATATAATCACCGGCTAAGTTTAATATTGAAAAATGTTATTTTTATTAATAAAATAAATTTTTGAATATACTTACCCGGTGATTATATATTAAAGGACCCTCCCTTCCTCCCCAATAGAGACACAGTGGACCGAGGAGAAAATTGAGTTCTGTGTTTACATTGAGTACTGAGTACCTGCTCGACAGATGGCGCTGTTGATGTACACCCCCTACCTGCATAGCGATCGCTGGCGTATTTTGAACGTAGAGTTTTTCTGTCAGGCAGCAGAGCTGCAGCTTATATAATCACCGGGTAAGTATATTCAAAAATTTATTTTATTAATAAAAATAACATTTTTCAGATCATGAAAGTTTGCTGAAGTAAGTCGAGCTACTGAACAGCAAGTACACTATAGTTATAGAGAACGCACCAAGAAACCGCAAGACTTAAATGCAAAAACCAAGTTCTCCAGGATTACTGTACAATAATCAATTCCAAGGTAAGAGACGAGGATTATTTTTTATTTAATTTAAAAAAAATGCCCCTTTTAAAAAGTAACAAAGGAGGAAGCTATAGTCCATTTCTTTTAGCGATGCATATTTGCACCGACTCGCAACGGTGCCCTTTTAGCTCGGTAAAGTTTCCTGATCGCTGATTGGTTGAACAAGATAATTCTAACCAATCAGCGATCAGGAAACTTTAACGAGCTAAAAGGGCACCGCCGCGAGTCGGTGCAAATATGCCTCGCTAAAAGAAATGGACTATAGTACCTGGGTTAGAGGTCTGATCATGGAAAATTATCTCTCTCTCTCTCTCTCTCTCTCTCTCTCTCTCTCTCTCTCTCTCTCTCTCTCTCTCTCTCTCTCTCCTCCTCCTCCTCCTCCTCCTCCTCCTCCTCCTCCTCCTCCTCCTCCTCCTCCATCAATCAATCAATCATAAACCCTAAATGAGGTACAAAAAACTTAAGTCAAATTTAAATTCAACATTATTTAGTTTCTTCCAATTTCTTTTGTCCAAAAGAATCCTATTTTTTTCTGTTGTTTTTTCCATTAACCCTTTTACCCCCAGGCTATTTGGAAATTTCCAACCCTTAACCCCCAGGAGTTATTTTTTTTCAAGCACATTTTGCAGTATATTTTTTTTAAATTGCTCTAACAGCCTTAATTTTTGTCATAGAGAGGTCAGGTTGGTCTCATTCTCTTGTAAAATGCCTTAAGTTTCTCAAAAAATTATCAAAAATATGCTAAAAAAAAATAGCATTTTTTTGCAAGGACGTACTGGTACATCCATGGGGGTAAAGGGATGAGTTTTGTGAAACGTACCAGTTCGTCCTTTGTGGGTAAAAGGGTTAAATGACCTTATTGCCTTACTTTTTGCCTGTGCATTTTATAACTATCAATATTAGAATAGAGTAATTTCAACTAGTTAAAAATCATAGTGTTCTTGAATGCAAATAGTTCACCAAATGACCGGCGTCAATGACCTTAGATGTCAGGATGCCTGAAAACTTTAAATCAATCAATCACCAAATGAACACTTTAGATCAGATATTTGAACACTACTGGCATGCTTCGGAATTTGATGCTTGTAACAACAGTAAGGCGTTGAAATCACAGATCAGAACTCTATCAAAGTGAGCTCAAATTATGTCGGCTTAAACTGTAGTAAATGTTTCAAAAAAATGTTTCATGTATTAAAGGTTTACTGTGAATAAGAGACTGGAAAATCTAAATATTTTTACATGACACATCCGTGTCCCCAATGTTAAATTTACTAGTTGTGTGTATATATGATAAATGTCAAATTATTTGTCTTAACAGGAACATTTATTTTTACCAGACCAGTTGAATACTGTTAGAAATTATCTGACAGTCCTGTATTTATCATGGGGTCTTGATTAAAAACAATTAAAGTTCTAAAGGCTACTTATCAGTGGCAGAGGCAATGGTCAGTGACAATGCCATAGAAACTGACCATATATGAATGTGATCAGCGTTCCAAGCCCCCTCTCCTCCCAAGCTAGGACCAGGCAGGGCCAGGGAATGGCGGGTGATAACTCACAAGGTAAACCTTTAGGCTCCCTCAAACCCCCCCATCCATAGCTCACAAGGATGGTGAGGTTGCAGACACTACAAGAAACTGTCAAGTTTGAGTGGGACTTGAAACCCAGGCTGGCAATCACTAGGAATTGACGGTTCCAAAAGGCTAAATAGAGTTATTCTAATATGATAACACTTTCCTTTTTAAGCAAGAAGATTATCAATAATGAAAATGGCTACCACATTAAGACAATTGATTGGTTGATTATCATTAATGCATGTGGCAGTGTCCCAGGGCACATGCTACTACATCAACACTGATACTATTCGTATTCATAGCTGCTGCTCTTTCATTCTTAGGTTGTTTGTTTGGTTAGTGAACAAATCATCAATTTACAATTCTTACAACAGCTCGGTCATTATGTTCCTGCTGTGATGTCACAACAACCCTGTAAGTAATTCAAATTTGTGGCTAGGTAATCGATTCGCTGTTCACTTCATAACACAGTTAATTCTTCGTGAATTCTAATGCTTTCTTTTTTTACGTTGGTATTTAGACATACATTATTAGATCTGTATGTATCATGATGTACTGTAGTGTTATCGAATGTTTGCATGACGTTCACTGCTGTAATATTATATCAAATGTGCGAGAGGGAAGTGGTATTAGTTTCAGAATACTGTATTATTATTAATTGCTAAGCTACAACCCTAGTTGGAAAAGCAGAATGCTTTAAGCCTGGGGGCCCCAACAGGGAAAATAGCCAAGCGAGGAAAGGAAACAAGGAAAAATGAAATATTTTAAGGACCGTAACAGCATTTAAATAAATAATTCCTATTTAAACTACAAATACTTTAACAAAATAAGAGGAAGAGAAATTAGATAGAATAGTGTGCCCGAGTGTACCCTCAAGCTGGAGAATTTGTTAATCCCTTTCTCACCTGATGTGGTCCATTTCATACTTCGCTTTCTTGAGGTATACTCGTTCTTTGTTGGGTGGTTTATGTTGAGTAGTAGCTGGTTTGCTGCTCTGTTGGGTGTCACGGCAGTTACTCTTGTTCAAGTGTTCTGTTCAGTGTTCAGTTTCTTTATAGTAGTCCAAGCCTTCTTGCTGTTATATTCTCTTGCTTGAGGGTACTCTCGGGAACTTTATTTTATCTTATTTCTCTTCCTCTTATTTTTTTAAGTTTTAATAGCTTATATATGAAAGATCTATTTTGATGACACTGATCTTGAGATATTTTATTTTAAGTATTCATGACCTCATTTATAGTTTATTTATTTCCTTGTTTCCTATCCTCACTTAGCTATTTTTCCCCTGTTGAACCCCAGGGCTTATATCATCCTGCTTTTCCAACTAGGGTTTTAGCTTAGCTAGTAGTAGTAATAATAATAAGGGTCTTTTCTTAGATCTTAGACAAGGGTTGAAGGTATATCCGCAACCTCTCGGGATATATTTTTGTAATTGGGAAATTAAAAGGATAAAACTTTTATAATGGCTTTTTGAAAGGTAAATTATTTTTATGAATCGTATTATAGTTTTATGTTATATAAAGACCAGAGTCAGTTCATTCATTGATCCCTGGAAAGAGCTATTTATTGATTTCCTGTGAGAATTCAAGGAGTACCATAAGAAGAACTAGAAAACAGTCCACAATCCCTCCCTTCTCCTGCTGATGAAGCTGATATAAATGTATACTGGGGTGGATTCTTGCTCGTAGAAATTTTGATGATTAGGTTCAACTTTGAAACTCTTGGTGACAAGTTCATGTGTATAATTAAGACATGCTAATGAATGTTTAAGGCAAAGTGTATGATTTCTCTTTTATTAATATTAATTTGTTCCGTAACCGAAATACAAACCACGCTATTTACAAAGGGTATTACTTTTAGCGCAGCTGAAATGACGAGCCAATAGTTTTAAACGAGGGTTAATTACCCCCGCGCTAGTTAGCGGGGGGTGGGGAAGGGTAGCTTGCTACCCCTCCCCCCTCCACACACCGGTGACTTGCTTCACTTCACTTTTGGCTCGGCGGTGATCAGACGTGTCTGCTCATCGCCTTCGTGACAGCCTTTAATTTTCTGCTTTTTCTTTTCAGCGTGTGTGTTGGTTGGAAGTTGACCTTCAGTTTTTTTTTTTTTTCTTTTTCTTTACTATACGTACATGCCCTGGAGTTGCCGGCCGTCCTTGTGGGACTTTCATGTCGGACGTTAATACGGATCCACACACCCTCTGCCCTCAATGTCGGGGCCGACGGTGTGACCAGGATAACATGTGCCGTGAGTGCAGGGAGTGGTCTGTCTCCCAGTGGGAGAGGTTTGGCCGTCGGCGTAAGAAGAAGTCCAAGAGAGACCGTTCTCCTCCGGGGTTAGCCTTGAAGGAGGAAGGTTCTCGGGACTCTTCTTCCGCCGCCCAAACCTCCTCCGAAGCTCCCCCTCGGCCGCCTCCTAAGGAGAGTCGTCCGAGTGGGAGCGCAGGCCCTTGTTCTGTTTCCCTACCTTCGGTGGGGGGAGAGGGCATCGCCTCCCATAGCGAGGCGGTTCCCCCTCCTCCTCCGGGGGAGGTTATTGATAATGATAATGCCTTATCCAGTGATGATCTTCCCGTTCCTGCTCGTGAACGCGCCGCACCACCTGTCCTCTCACAGGACACGCGTCGGCCTTCTGCTCGCCAGCGATCACCTACGCGCCAGCGATTACCTCCTCGCCAGCGTTCACCTGCTTGCCAGCGCGCACAGGCGATCTTAGTATCGCCTATTCAACAGCGACAACTAGCGCGCCGATGTTCGCCAACGCTCCTGAAGGAACATGGTTCGCCAGCTTCTAGCTCGCCATCGCGCGATCGCCCGCCTGCACATGCCGCTCGCCATTGCACGATCGCCCTCCAGCGCATGCTGCTCGCCATCGCACGATCCCCCGCTTACGCATGCTGCTCCTCATCGCACAACCCTGAACGATTGCCCTCCTGCGGATGCTGATCACCATCGCACCCCATCACGCGATCATTCACCTGCGCATGCTGCTCGCCATCGCACGACCCTGAACGATCGCCCGCTTACGCATGCTGCTCCTCATCGCACAACCCTGAACGATCGCCCTCCTGCGGATGCTGGTCACCATCGCACCATATCACGCGATCATTCACCTGCGCATGCTGCTCGCCATCGCTTACCATTACGCGGTCATTCACCTACGCATGCTGCTCACCATCGCACACCAGTGCGTCGACATACCACATCGCGCCATCACCAACTTGAGCGACTGCACTCACCAGCTCGTCATCGATCGCCTGTGGATCTACATCGCCAGCGATCTTCCTCACCTACGCGGCAGCACGATCCCTCGCCGTCGCGCCAACGCTTGCGTTCGTCGCCTCGGACACGTGTTCATTTACCTGCCCACCCTCGCGCCCACTCGCCTGCGCGCCCGCGCGACCACTCGCCTGCGCGCCCGCGCGATCATCCACCTGCGCGCCCGCACGATCGCTCGCCCGCACGATCGCTTGCCCGCACGATCGCTTGCCCGCACGATCGCTCGCCCGCACGATCGCTTGCCCGCACTCCCGCGCGACCATTCGCCCTCGCGCGACCATCGTTTGCGGCGAATTCCACAGCCGGTGGTAGCAGCAGGGACGCGTGCTCCTAGACGGCACTCGGGATCACCTCCATCCAAGGACAGGTTGGTAGTGCAGGACGAAGACAGGTCAGTACAGCATTCTTCCCACCTTCTTTTCAGGCAGGTACCGTCGTGTCCACTCCAAAGGATCGCCCGATCCCTTTCTCTTTAGCGAGGATTTCGGACTCTGTGTCCTTGGAGCAGCAGACTTGGTTTGGTCTGCTGGCACGGGCGTTAGTGAGGGTTATGAAACCAGCACTCGCCGGCCAGGGTAACAAACCAGCGGCTGTCTCTCCTACGCTGAAGAGAAAGAGAGGAGTGGACTTCGTGGTGACTTCCCCTAGGGCGAAGTTGGTTCCCAAGAGGTCGGTCTCGAAGGTCCCTTCTCCTGCACGAGTACTCTCTCCTTCTCCCGTGGACGAGGCCTTTCCGTCCTCAGGTGAGTCCAGTGGGGCGGTAGTCTTCCCCTCGACACCAGGGGGGGAGACTTCGCTTCAGGCAGGAGAATCGTCTCGTGAGGAAGGGGTCCCTCGAACCTCGTTGTTGGGATCCTGTATCCCTCCCAGGAGGGAACCCAAGGATTCCAAGACCGTCCCTAAATCCTCTGCAAGGATTCGTCAGGAACCCACGACTACCCAGGGGAATGTCCACGTATCACCCCAGGAAGAGATTCCTGGGGCAGGAGACTTAGATGCCAGCCCGCAGGGAGGAGAACAGCAAGAGTCCGAACATGCCTTCTGGCAGGTCCTAAGCCTGATAAGGACACTTAACAGACTTACGGATCCAGTCATCGCCCCCCGTGAAGGCAAAGACACGATTCTGGATGAAGTGTTTGACGTTCGGAAGGCCCCTAAGACCAGTGCAGCTCTGCCCTGGTCTCGGGGGCTGAAGAGTGCCAGAGCTAGGGCCAACGCTCAGCTCGCACTTCTTGCCTCCTCCAGTCGTTCCACTGCCGGGAACAAGCTTATCCCTCCTCCTCGCCTTCAGCAGAGGAGGTATTTCGAGATCCTGGGTGAGCACAACCTCGCTCTTCCTCTCCATCACTCTGTGGAGGAGCTGGCGAAGGGAGTTCCCCTGGAGAAACTCTCTGCCCGGCAGGAGTCGTTCTCGGCGGCAGAGATCCTTAACCACGAGAAGGTCGCTAAGTGTGCCATGCAGGCCACTTCGTGGCTGGACTTCTGGCTAGGATCTCTGGGCATCCTATTGCGATCGGAGGACTTGTCCAAGGATACCAATAGGAAGGCACCCGCTCCATCGAGTTTTTGGCGGACCAGGTTACCACCTTGTGGGCCAACTCGGTGTTGAAGCGTCGCGATGCTGTGTCCGAGAGATTCCATCCGAAGGTCCCCGCCGTAGATGTGTGTAGGCTCCGACATGCTTCCCTTCTGGGGGAGAGCCTGTTTGAGCCTCAAGACTTGGAGCGAACGGTTGAGAGGTGGAGGAAATCCAGCACGGACTCCCTCCTCCACAGGGCCCTTACAACTCGGCCCTATAAGCCTCCAGCCCCGCCACAACAGCAGCAACAGCCTCGTAAGGCTCCCAAACAGGCACCGGCAGCTAAGAAAGTGGTGTCTAAGCCCCAGCCCTTTCCAGCCAAGGTCAAGAGGGGCGGTAAGTCCTCCAGGGGAGGCAAGACTCCTAGGGGTGGCGGCCGCGGCCGCAAGCCCTATGGGTAGCAGTCCCCCTGCGTGTCCACCTGTGGGGGGATGCCTTCAGTGTTGCGTCCGCAGGTGGCAGCAACACGGGGCCGATGCTTGGACGGTCTCAGTGATCGGCCAAGGTTATCGCGTCCCGTTCACGTCATCTCAACCTCCCCTGACAGCGAATCCAGTGTCGTTGAGCTCCTATGCCATGGGATCGGCAAAGGGGCTGGCCCTTCAGGCCGAAGTCGAGACCATGTTCGAGAAGGGTGCTCTCCAGGAGGTCGTGGACGGCTCCCCAGGCTTCTTCAGTCGACTCTTTCTTGTAAAGAAGGCTACTGGAGGCTGGAGACCCGTCATCGATCTCTCAGCTCTGAACAGGTTTGTCAAACAAACCCGGTTCAGCATGGAGACAGCAGACACTGTCAGACTTGCGGTGAGACCACAAGACTTCATGTGTACACTGGATCTAAAGGACGCGTACTTCCAGATCCCAATCCATCCGTCTTCCAGGAAGTACCTGAGATTCTGCCTAGACAACAAGATCTACCAGTTCAAGGTGCTGTGTTTCGGTCTCTCCACAGCTCCTCAGGTGTTCACCAGAGTGTTCACCCTGATTTCATCTTGGGCGCACAGGAACGGCATTCGTCTCCTTCGTTACCTAGACGATTGGCTGATCCTAGCAGACTCGGAGTCGACCCTTTTTCGGCACCGAGACGGGCTTCTGGATCTTTGCCAGGATCTGGGGATCGTGGTAAACCTCGAGAAGTCCTCTCTGCAGCCGTCCCAACGACTGGTTTATCTAGGCATGCTAATAGACACCAATCTCCACAAAGCCTTTCCATCAGACGACCGGATAGCAAGGCAGAGGAGGGTGGCGGAGCCTTTCCTCAGGCGAAAAGAACTCCCCGCCCAATCGTGGTTGCGTCTCTTAGGCCACCTATCCTCCCTGGCCTGTCTGGTTCCAAACAGCCGCCTCAGGATGAGATCCCTTCAATGGCGGCTCAAGTCCCGGTGGAATCAAGGATCCGATTCCCCGGACATTCTGATCCCAATGGGGTCTCTGGAACAGACGGACTTGCGGTGGTGGCTGGCCGACGAGAACCTGCGGAAGGGAGTGAGTCTTCTTGTCCTCCCCCCGGAATTGACTCTGTTTTCAGACGCGTCAAAAGAAGGGTGGGGGGCGCACGTTCTGAACCAGAGGGCCTCAGGCCTTTGGTCAGAATCAGAAAAGTGCCTACACATCAACCTGCTAGAATTGAAGGCCGTCTTTCTGGCTCTTCAGCAGTTCCAACGGTCCCTGGCGGGTCACTCCGTGGTGGTGATGAGCGACAGCACCACGGTACTGGCTTATATCAACAAGCAGGGAGTCACTTTTTCGCAACAGCTATCCCATCTTGCAGTAGAGACTCTGAGGTGGACCGAAACCCACTCGATAACACTATCACCTTGCTTCATTCCTGGCAAGAGGAATGTGCTCGCCGACAGTCTGAGCAGGGCTTCGCAGATAGTGAGTACCGAGTGGTCTTTGGATCCTCAGATAGCCAACAAAGTCCTGACTTTGTGGGGTTCCCCGACGGTGGACTTGTTCGCGACAGCCTTGAACTTCAAGGTGCCCCTGTACTGCTCACCAGTCCTGGACCCCAATGCACTCTGGCAAGATGCTTTCCAGCAACGGTGGGACAACATCGACGTGTACGCCTTCCCACCATTCTGTCTGATGAGAAGGGTGCTCAACAGGACCAGACTATCGGTCAACTGTTCCATGACTCTAGTAGCTACGCTATGGCATCACGCGGAATGGTTTCCGGACCTTCTGCAACTCCTGACGGAACTACCAAGGGAGCTTCCTCCACGACATGAGCTTCTCAGACAACCCCACTCCGGTGTCCCTCACAGGGCCGTAGCCTCGCTTCGGCTTCATGCCTGGAGACTATCCAGCGTCTCCTCGCGGAGAGAGGCTTTTCGCAACAGGTTGCGGAGAGAATGTCTCGGCACCTGCGAAGGTCCTCTGAGGGAGTCTACCAAGCGAAGTGGAGAGTCTTTTGTGGTTGGTGTCGTGGAAGGGGTATCTCTCCACTCGATGCCACTATTCCAGCAATAGCGGACTTCCTCGTGTATCTGCGAGAAGAAATGCGCCTTTCTGTCTCGGCGGTGAAAGGCTATCGCTCAGCCTTAAGCTTGGCCTTCAGATTTAAGGGCGTGGATATTTCTTCGTCGCTAGAACTCTCTTTACTCATACGTAGCTATGAGCTTACCTGCCCCCAGTCGGAAGTGAGACCCCCTCCTTGGAACATGGTTCGAGTCCTCAGGTCTTTCAAGAGACCTCCCTCCGAGTCATTACGCCAGGCCTCCGATCGCCACCTGTCTTGGAAGACGGCTTTCCTACTCGCCTTGGCCTCGGCCAAGCGAGTTAGTGAACTTCATGGTCTCTCATACGACATCGCCCATTCAAGGGGATGGGGGGAGGTAACGTTCAGGTTCGTCCCTGAGTTTGTGGCCAAGACTTAAAATCCTGGAGTGCCGGATCCTCTGTTCGACTCTTTCAGGATCGCGAGTCTCCGTTCTGTAACAAACGACCCAGACCAGCTGCTACTATGCCCAGTGAGGTGTCTGAGGTACTACTTGAAGAGAACGGCTGCAGTCCGTCCTCATGTGCGAGCTTTGTGAGCACAGGCAGGACAAAGAGGAGGGTCACCAGGAACACCATCTCAGCTTGGATTCGAAGGGTTATCCACCATGCCCTAAATCCTGACCCTCCTCCGTCACGTCGCCCTCGGGCCCACGATGTCAGGGGTATTGCTACATCCCTGGCCTTCAAGAGAAACTTCTCTGTGACGCAGGTACTTCAAGCGGGGGTCTGGAAGCGTCAAACGACCTTCACAGCCCACTACCTGCAAGACGTGACCCACAGGAGCCTCGATACGTTCTCTATCGGCCCTGTGGTGGCTGCACAACAGCTGGTCTAACCTCAGGCTCCTTTTTGGACAAGTAGCAGTAGGTTGAGGGCGTTGTTACCCGGTCTTAGTCTGTGTGAATGAAAGAGTATGTCTGACCCTTACTTCTTTCTTCATTCTCCCCTCTCTTGGGGAAGCAGCATCCTGGTCCTCGCATAGCTGACCTCGACCTCTGCAGGTAACCCATGCTTCTTTGTGCTCCTAGTATTAAGCTTAATACTGTTGCGTCTCCCATACCCTGACGAGGTGGTATGGGGAACGTCCTATCCTAGAATTCCTATCTGAAGGTCTCAAGGTCAACTTCATAGGACGAGTCACACTCTCCTCCTCACACTGCTTATGTAGGCCACTCGTTCCTAGCGATGCTAGGAACCTGTGAGGTACAGGGTCTCCCTCTCTCTAGTGCCGCTCACTGAGGGATTGAGTCCCCGGGCAAGCCGAAGTCAGTAAGGCTGGGGACTTTCCACCCTTCCTAAGGGGTAAGTCACCCTTTGTAAATAGCGTGGTTTGTATTTCGGTTACGGAACAAATGACAAATTCGAAGATAATTTGTATTTTTCCTAACCATACAAACCTTAGCTATTTACACATATGTGCCCGCCATCCCTGACCCCCAAGTCAAGTCCTACCTCTAAGTGAAATGAAGCAAGTCACCGGTGTGTGGAGGGGGGAGGGGTAGCAAGCTACCCTTCCCCACCCCCCGCTAACTAGCGCGGGGGTAATTAACCCTCGTTAAAAACTATTGGCTCGTCATTTCAGCTGCGCTAAAAGTAATACCCTTTGTAAATAGCTAAGGTTTGTATGGTTAGGAAAAATACAAATTATCTTCGAATTTGTCATATTACTAGCTAAGCTAGAACCCCAGCTGGAAAAGCAGGATATTATAAGCCCAAGGGTTCCAATAGGGAGAATAACCCAGTGAAGAAGGGAAATAAGGAAATTGATAGAATGGTGTGTCCGAGTGTTCCCTAAAGCAAGAGATCTCTAATCAAAGACAGTGAAAGACCATGGTACAGAGGTTGTGGCACTACCCAAGACTAGAGAAGAATGGTTGATTTTGGAGTGGCCTAGAAGAGCTCCTTTCTCTTCTACCCTTAGTTAGTGGAAAGTAGCTACTGAACAATTACAATACAGAAATTAACCCTTTGAGCAAAGAAGAATTGTTTGTTTAGCTTAAGTGTTGTCATGTGTATGAGGACAGAGGAGACTGTGGAAAGAATATGCCAGGCTATTCGGTGTATGTGTCGGCAAAGGAAAACTGAACCGTAACCAGAACGAGATTCAATGTAGTACTGTCTGGCCAGTCAAAGGACCCTGTAACTCTCTAGTTAGTATGAACGGGTGGCTGGTGCCTTGGCCAACCTACTACCTGTAATATTAACCATTTTACCCCCAGGCTATTTGGAAATTTCCAACCCTTAACCCCCAAGGGGTTATTTTTTTCCCAGCACATTTTGCAGTATATTTTTTTTAAATTACTCTAACAGCCTTAATTTTTGTCATAGAGAGGTCAGGTTGGTCTCATTCTCTTGGAAAATGCATGAATTTTCTCAAAACATTATCAAAAATATGAAAAAAAAAAAATGTTATAGCATTTTTTTGCAAGGACGTACCAGTACGTCCTTTGGGGGTAAAAGGGTTAACAGTGAAAATTGGTATTTGTCACAAGTGCGTGTTGCTGAAATGCAAAAGAAATGTCACGTACTGTATTTGGGACGAGGGGCAATTGTCAAAATCTTGAAAGTATGAGATATAATTTTTGACTAACCCTTCATAGATTTCCCCATTTTGATACTTTGTACTTGTTATAATGCAGTTGATGCTTTTGACATTTGCCTCTAAAGTTTTGCCTTTACTGTAATTGTATTTCCTGTGACATTTCATAACATTGCTTTTATTAGCTATTAACAACAACGACAACAAATGCAGCTGTTTTTAGTCCACTGCATGACAAAGGCCTTGCACATATCGATGAGTTTTGCCAGTTGTCTTCACCACGCTGGCCACTGTGGTATAGGTGAGGGTGTGAGATTTTTGTGTGATTACTCAAACCAAACCAACCAAGGGTTTCCCAGACTAGTACAGCTTTGCAGATCATAGTGATATACTGTACAAACCTTTTCACCATGTGAACGTATGCCCACTCGGAAAGGGGTTAACTATTTAAGTACTGTTTATATCAATATCACATTTACGAAAACTATTCCAGCCATTTGTATAGCTGATGTAATCAGTGGAGGTTGAAACACATTTTCTTCCTGTCTTCTGGGAGAGACGTCATATCCGCTAAGCATCGCAAGACGAAACTGTTGCAAACAGAGAACCTACTCTATCCTATTGTGCTGACTTATATTATTAAGGAAAGGTGGTTACCTTGATGAGCGTGTTTTTAATGTGGATGAAACCTGGTTATTTTGGCTGCATATGCAAAGCCTTAAGTGTATAAGGAGAGATTGACTTGATTCTCACAGCTGAAGCCCTTGCTGGTGTATCAGGCAGAGGATCCAGAGGTATAATGGAAGAGACAACTGCCTGTCGTTTAGAGATTTAACAAGAAGGCTCGAGTGACACGCCATTTTACCAGGAGTCTGACAGTTGTTTCCAAGGGTTTGTTTAAAAGTTTTAGTACTGGACAATGCTCCTGCTCACCTGCTCACTTGAGTCCATTGGCTAGCCAGACAGGAGTGGATCTCCCTCTCTGGTTATGGCTCATTTTTCCTTTCCCTGTACATAATACACCAGACAGTCTGGCCTATTCTTCCCACATTCTTCTCTGCCCTCATGCACCTGACAATACTGAGATGACCAAACAATTCTTCTCTCCAGGGGGTTAACTCCTGCGCTGTTAATTGTTCAGTGGCCACTTTCCCTTGGTAAGGGTAGAAGAGACTCATTAGCTATCTTTAGTTTCTCTTCTAGGAGAAGGACACTCCAAAATCAAACCATTGTTCTTTAGTCTTGGGTACTGTCATAGCCTTTGTACCAGTCTTCTGCTGTTTCGGAATAGAGTTCTGTTGCTTCAGGGTAGACTCGGTTACACTATTCAATCTTTTTTCTCTTCCTCTTAATTTTCAATATTAAACTTAGCCGGTGATTATATAAGCTGCAGCTCTGCTGCTCGACAGAAAACTCTACGTTCAAAATCCGCCAGCGATCGCTAAGCAGGTAGGGGGTGTACATCAACAGCGCCATCTGTCGTGCAGGTACTCAGTACTCAATGTAAACACAGAACTCAATTTTCTCTCTGTCGGGCTACCGGCAAGACCTACTAATTCGCTGTTGCTAACTGGATTTGTTTTCACAACTATTTGGTGAAGTACAGTGAACCCTCGCTACTTCGCGGTTCGACCATCGCGGATTCACCACTTCGCGGATTTTTTTCATAACCCATGACTATACATATATTGCGGATTTTCCGGAAATATCGAAAATACCGCGATGTGACCGATGGTGCGAGATTGGAGAAAGTAAGGAAAATTGAATCATGATTGATTTTCAATATAAATAAAACTTTGAGGATCAACAAAGATATCATTTGTTAGAGAGATAGAGAGAGGTAAGGAATGGGAGGTAGGGAAAAGTAGCCCACACAGAGAGAGAGAGAGAGGAGAGAGAGAGAGAGAGAGAGAGAGAGAGAGAGAGAGAGAGAGAGAGAGAGAGAGAGAGAGAGAGAGAGAGAGAGAGATGAGAGAGAGAGAGAGAGAGAGAGAGAGAGAGAGAGAGAGAGGGGGGGGGTTTAAATGTAATAAACAAAAAAAAATTGATAGGTTATAACACATTGGTGCTTATGTAATATCAACTGTATACTGTAGATGGTTTGAATAAGTTAAGAAATGGTATAAATGATACTTTGTTAGTGTATTCGTACACACTCAAGAGCGGCAGCTAGATGACAGCTGATCTAATCACAGCCAAAAGTAAAAAAAAAAAAAAAAAAAGTCAACAATACTCGATTTTTAAAACACACCCGAAATTTAAAAACAAAAGTACACGCTTTCTTAATGTGCAATTAACTATTTAAAGAGTGGCAATTTTCTAGAATAAAATGATATTTCCCAAAAAATAGTGGTTTGCTGATGAAATCGGATGCCCTATTTTTGGCTATGATTGAAATGGATGTAGACTCGGCCTAATTATTTCATTTCGTATTTAATTGACACTAAGAAAACTAATTTTAGTTTCTTCATCTAAATGTAAGTATTGTATAACACGAAGAGAGAGAGAGAGAGAGAGAGAGAGAGAGAAGAGAGAGAGAGAGTGAGAGAGAGAGAGAGAGAGAGAGAGAATCAGCTGTTGTAATCAAATGGCGTGTTTTTGTTTCGTGAGAATTTCATCGCCACGACTTTAACAACAACATACTGTACTGAACTTTACAGTATTATACAGACTACTGTAATATGATAAAGTAAAATATTTGTAATCTATTTTATATGAAATGGGGCTATTTTTGTTTTGTTTAAAATTTACATTTACGTATGTAAAACAACTCTCTCTCTCTCTCTCTCTCTCTCTCTCTCTCTCTCTCTCTCTCTCTCTCTCTCTCTCTCTCGTAGATTGTTTTCCTGCTTTGCTACGTATGTATGATTTTATATAGATACGGTAAATAATATTTGTAATAACATATTTTATAAAAGCTTTTACTGTAATATCATTATTTATCACTTTCATCATGCGGGTTAAATTCCTTAGTTTGTTTACTGAGCGTACTTTATGACGCCGTCGTTTCAGGCGGCGTCATAAAGAAAAAAATTGCATTTGGAAGTCCTAAGAAAAATTAAGTAAAACATTAGTAATAACCAAATCAACATACTGTACTGAATAATCAATATAATTGATGCAAAAACTAACCTATAAACAGATGTGTAAATGCGTTTGTTTCTTCATTAGGATCAGAGATAAACGTAAACAAAACATTGGTTGCCATTTTTTATCGTGCTTTTTGGCGTGTTTAGGAAACGCATGATATAAAGTCGCCTTTAATATTTGTGCCTGTTTTAGTTTAGGGTACTGTATTACATGCATTAAGTGTTCTGTACATTAAAGGGTAGTTTGTTAACAGTACTACGTACAAGGGAAGGTTTTAAAAGTCTGAATATACATGTTAAATAAATACGTAAATATGGTGTCACTACTTCGCGGATTTTCACCTATCGCGGCCGCGTCTGGAACCTATCTACCGCGATAAACGAGGGTTCACTGTACACTATTCTAGTTTTGAGCTTTCGCTATGCAGGTGTTTTATCTTCATCTCAAAACTTGAACTCGTTTTGGATAGATTTAATTATGGTGACAAAGAGAGTATGGACTTTCTTTCACTTTTAAATGGCCGACCCTTCCCTTAGACGGAAGTGTGTTTAGGTTTTTAGTAATTATCTTATCACGTTATAGATCTATATATTTTATATCTCTCCGCCCTTATTAGGCCTCTTCGATTAACTTTCCATTTATTATAAACATATAAAAAAAAAAAGAAATTTTAATGTTTTGTTTATATGCGACCTTTCCTGATAGTAGGCGGTCCTAACTTGGAACCGAAGTTAACCAACGTTGAGCCCTTTATATCGTAATTAGCTTTTAAAGAATTTAAAACTTTTTAATTGTAATATTTTATGAAAGAATTTCTTTGATAGTCTTCGTACTGTTTTCAAAGATGAACTAACGTTTAGTTTTTATGCTACGCAGTTGTTGACGTTCAGGACGTTCAACTTGCGCTCTATCGTTACGATAGAGAGAGAGTGTATCACGGTTTCACTTTGCAGTAAGAGTAAATCGATTCTAACGTTTTGTTCATTCTTTCTTAACTTAAATGCTTTAAATTCTAATTTAAAGGAACTTTTTATTTGAAAAACCTTTCAGTTTTTTTCCTTTAGTCAAATAACATGTTTTTTTTTGACGAAATATAATTGGGCTCTTCTCTTAGGTGCGAAATCAAGAGAGAAAGAGAGAGAGAGAGATAGAGACGGAGGGGGAGAGAGGAGAGAAAACGTTCCGTTCAAGCGGGTAACGTTGTTCTCGTGTTACTCTCGTCCCTAGTCTCTGTACGGGGAGGAAGGATAAAACGTTTTTAGGTTTTTATTCTCGTCCCCAGGCTATGTGCGGTGAGAGATTGAAAACGTAGTTTATATGAACTAGTGTTTAGTCTCTTTCCCAGCCACTGAATTTTTTATCTTAATATATGTTTTCTGTTTTTTGCTGGTATTAATGAGATGCATTATACGACTGATTTCGCAATTACTACCTTTTTATGAAGGGTAGAATTGCGTGTTTCAGGTAGAAATCAGTAAAAGTTTCGATTTCAGTGAAATAAGTGCAAAACAGAAAATCGAAGTGATAAAGTGATATGCGCAAAGTGTTACAGTGTTGCGTCCGAGGGTTCGTCTGTTCGTGCCTGTCGTTCACCTAGTCCGGGACTTCTTGCAAGCTCCTAAGCCCAGGGGAGAAGTAATGTCGAAGGACTTATGGGTTCGAGAGGCCTTGATCAACGAACAGACGTTTCCCTCCGTGGTTTCGGGCGTATCTACCCAAGATCGCCCCACCCACACAAAGACGAGAGAGCCCATTTACTTCTCGTCTGCGGAAGAGGTTTCTCGTAAGAAACCATGGACCAAGGTCTCGCGGCTTATTAAGCGCAAGTCGGTCCCTTCCGCGCAAGTCCAACGGCCCAGTTGTAGCCACTGGGTCAGTTCAGACTCGCTGCAGTCTTCCGACGACTGCTCACCTCCTAAGAGAGGCAAAGCGGTACCGCATCAGGCAGTCACACCGTCTGTTGCCGCACCTGCTCTTGTAGACCCTAAGTGGTCTTTGCTGCAGACTATGCAGCCTCAGTTAACGTCATTGATGCAGGACTTTCGTGCGGAGAAGGTTGACACTGCACCAACCTCTAGCCTACAACCAACCACGGTTGTGCGTCCTGTGGACGCTGAGGCGACCTTCTGCCGCACTCCAGCTGAGAGAGTCCCGCCACCCATGCGTTCCAGTGTACCCTGCCAGCCGCATGTTGACGTTCAGCGACGCACGAAACCTTCCGTTGACGTTCGCGAGGTACAACAACAGTCTAAGTTGTTTTGTTTTGACGCGGTGCGTCAACCTCCGCATTCTAGAGTTGTTTTGACTGCTCAGTCTAGACAGTCAAAGCAGTCTCGAGTGGACGCTGTACGTCCTCACGCACCTGTTGTGGTTGACAGTTCAGTTGTTGACAGTTCACAGACTGTCAAGCAGTTACATGACGTTGCGTTCTGGTCCGCTACTAATGCACCAGTGAGAGACTCTTCTTTTATCGGACAAGGTTCCTGTAGATGAGGAAGTTGCTGTTCTCCCTCCTACTGATATTCCTTTGAGGACTCTGTCAGATGGAGAGGAGCCTTAAGCTGCTTAGCCTCCTATGGACTTTAATTAAATCATGATGATTTTTTTTTAAGGATCTTCGTCCGGATCTTGTAACTGCTGCTCCTCGTTCGCCTTAACGTCAGAACTTACACTAGGCCTAGCTACTTCGAAGCCGTTGTTTTTAAGCTAGTGCTCTCTCGCTCTCCTAGAGAGCGTTACGTTGGCTAGGCGACTGGTTTTTTCACCAGGAGTAGTTTGGGGGATACAGCCTTTGATTTCCCTTCTTTTAAACTGGTTTATAGAGCGAGAGTCTGATATGACACGAGAGAAGTTCTCGACTTGGGAGTTCATGCCTCTGCCCAGATAGACTTCTCAATTCTGGTAGACTCTCCCTGGCGCCTAGCCAGGAGACGCTCCAAGTTGTTTACAGGTCAACTTCTCAGCTGTTGTCGAGCCTTTGAAGTTTTGCTGTACTATTATGTCACGCATAACAAGGCTTTCAGGGATGGTAAACGGTTCCGCCTCAGTCGCTAACCCCGTCTGTTGCCACACCTGCTCCCGTAGACCCTAAATGGGCTTTGCTGCAAGACATGCAGTCCAAGCTTGCGTCCTTGATAGAGGACTTAAATGCGGAGAAGAACCTTCTGGCCGACAACCTTCCAACCGGTCGGTTCATCAGGCAGTCACACCGTCTGTTGCCGCACCTGCTCCTGTAGACCCTAAGTGGTCTTTGCTGCAAGACATGCAGTCCAAGCTTGCGTCCTTGATAGAGGACTTAAATGCGGAGAAGAACCTTCTGGCCAACAACCTTCCAACCGGTCGGTTGTGCGCCCTGTTGACGCTGAGGTAACCTACTCGCGTCTGCCAGTTGAGGTGGTTCCTCCACCGATGCGACCCAGTGTGGGTTGCCAGCCACACGTTGACGTTAAGCGATGCTCGGAGGTGGTTGTTGACGTTCAGGACGTTCAACAACCAGCAGAGGTGACTTGTTGTGACGCAGTGCGTCAACCTCAGCAACCCGGTAGGGTGTTGACTGCACAACCCAGACGGTCTTGACAGTTTCGGGTTGACGCTGTGCTTCCTCGCGCACCCATGGTTGTTGACAGTTCAGAGACTGTGCAGCAGTTCCATGATATTGCGTCCGGCTCCGTCACGCATCCACCAGTGCGACCGGATTCAACGAGTCAGACGTTGCCCACTCCGTTGCCGTTTCCTCATCAGTTTCGGATGAGGAACCATCTGATGAGGACGTTGCTGAACAAGACGATCAGCCCCCAGCCCTGCTATCCATCCAGAAGATGCTGAAGAAGGAACGCTGCTCAGTCAGGCTGTGGATGAGTCTGGTAGGGACGCTGTCATCCGTGGATCAATTTGTGTCACTAGGAAGACTACACCTCCGTCCTCTTCTATACCATCTAGCTTTTCACTGGAAAAAGGACAAAACGCTAGAAGCGGTCTCGATCCCGGTTTCCGAAAAGATAAAGTCTTGTCTGACTTGGTGAAAGGACTATATCAACCTAAGAGAGGGTCTTCCCCTGACTGTTCAGACTCCCAACCACGTTCTCTTCTCGGACACATCAGACGTAGGCTGGGGTGCGACATTAGACGGTCGGGAATGCTCGGGAATATGGAACTCGAGTCAAAGGACAATGCATTTCAACTGCAACGAGCTACTGGCAGTACGTCTGGCCTGGAAAAGCTTCAGGTCTCTCCTTCAAGGCAAAGTTGTGGAGGTGAACTCGGACAACACCACGGCTTTGGCGTACATCTCCAAGCAAGGAGGGACCTACTCTCTGACGTTGTACGAGATCGCAAGGGACCTCCTCACCTGGTCAAAAGGTCTAGACATATCACTAGTAACGAGGTTCATCCGAGGCAACTTGAATGTCATGGCAGATTGTCTCAGTCGGAAGGGACAAATAATTCCAACAGAATGGACCCTCCACAAGGATGTATGCAAGAGACTTTGGGCCACCTGGGGCCAGCCAACCATAGATCTCTTCGCAACCTCGATGACCAAGAGGCTCCCAATATTTTGCTCACCAATCCTGGACCCAGCAGCAGTTCATATAGATGCCTTTCTCCTAGATTGGTGACATCTAGATCTATTTGCATTCCCTCCGTTCAAGATTGTCAACAAGGTACTGCAGAAGTTCGCCTCTCACGAAGGGACAAGGTTGACGCTAGTTGCTTCCCTCTGGCCCGCGAGAGAATGGTTCACCGAGGTACTTCGATGACTAGTAGACGTTCCCAGAACACTTCCCCTAAGGGTAGACCTTCTACGTCAGCCACACGTAAAGAAGGTACACCAAGGCCTCCACGCTCTTCGTCTGACTGCCTTCAGACTATCGAAAGACTCTCGAGAGCTAGAGGCTTTTCGAAGGAGGCAGCCAGAGCGATTGCTAGAGCAAGGAGAACATCCACCCTTAGAGTCTACCAATCGAAGTGGGAAATCTTCCGAAACTGGTGCAAGTCAGTATCCGTATCCTCGACCAGTACCTCTGTAACTCAAATAGCTGACTTCCTCTTATATCTGAGGAAAGAACGATCTCTTTCAGCTCCCACTATCAAGGGTTACAGAAGCATGTTGGCATCAGTCTTCCGTCACAGAGGCTTAGATCTTTCCAACAATAAAGATCTACAGGACCTCCTTAAGTCTTTTGAGACCACGAAGGAGCGTCGTTTGGTTACACCTGGTTGGAATTTAGACGTGGTACTAAGATTCCTTATGTCAGACAGGTTCGAACCGCTACAATCAGCCTCCCTGAAAGATCTCACCTTAAAGACTCTTTTCCTGGTATGCTTAGCCACAGCTAAAAGAGTCAGTGAGATTCATGCCTTCAGCAAGAACATCGGATTCTCATCCGAAACGGCTACATGTTCTACAACTTGGTTTTCTAGCCAAAAACGAGTCGCCTTCTCGGCCTTGGCCAATATCGTTCGATATTCCAAACTTATCGTATGGTTGGAAATGAACTAGAAAGAGTCTTATGCCCTGTAAGAGCTCTTAAGTTCTATTTAAAACGAACTAAACCTTTACGAGGCCCGTCTGAAGCTTTATGGTGTTCAGTTAAGAAACCATCTTTGCCTATGTCAAAGAATGCTTTATCATTTTTTATCAGACTGTTAATACGAGAAGCTCATTCCCATCTGAATGAGGAAGACCAAGCTTTGCTGAAGGTAAGGACACACGAAGTTAGAGCTGTTGCAACTTCCGTGGCCTTTAAACAAAATAGATCTCTGCAAAGTATAATCGACGCAACCTATTGGAAAAGCAAGTCAGTGTTAGCGTCTTTTTATCTTAAGAATGTCCAGTCTCTTTACGAGAACTGCTACACTCTGGGACCATTCGTAGCAACGAGTGCAGTAGTGGGTGAGGGCTCAACCACTACAATTCCCTAATTCCATAACCTTTTTAATCTTTCTCTTGAAATGTTTTATTATTGTTTTTGGGTTGTCCGGAAGGCTAAGAAGCCTTTCGCATCCTACTTGATTTGGCGGGTGGTCAAAGTCATTTCTTGAGAAGCGCCTAGATTAGAGGTTTTGATGAGGTCCTGTTGTATGGGTTGCAACCCTTGATACTTCAGCTCCTAGGGGTCGCTCAGCATCCTAAGAGGATCGCGAGGCTCCGTAAGGAAGACGTACTTAAAAAGGCAGAGTAATTGTTCAAGTCGACTTCCTTACCAGGTACTTATTTATTTTATGTTTGTTATTTTGAATAACTGCTAAAATGAAATAAAAAATCCTTAGCTCATAATAATGTAAACAATTATTGCTGGTCTCTACCCACCCCCCTGGGTGTGAATCAGCTTATATAATCACCGGCTAATATTGAAAAATGTTATTTTTATAATAAAATAAATTTTTGAATATACTTACCCGGTGATTATATATTAAAGGACCCTTCCTTCCTCCCCAATAGAGACCCAGTGGACCGAGGAGAAAATTGAGTTCTGTGTTTACATTGAGTACTGAGTACCTGCACGACAGATGGCGCTGTTGATGTACACCCCCTACGTGCTTAGCGATCGCTGGCGGATTTTGAACGTAGAGTTTTCTGTCGAGCAGCTGAGCTGCAGCTTATATAATCACCGGGTAAGTATATTCAAAAATTTATTTTATTATAAAAATAACATTTTTCTTAACTTTTTATAGTTTATATATGCAAGATCTATTTAATGTTGTTACTGTTCTTAGAATATTTTATTTTAGTTGTTCATTATTTCTCTTGTACTTTGACTTATTTCCTTGTTTCCTCTCCTCACTGGGCTATTTTTTGCTATTAGCTCCCAAGGGCTTTTAGTGTCCTGCTTTTCCAAGTAGGGTTGTAGCTTAATTAGTAATAATGATAATTATAATAATAATTATTTGGAGCATATGGACCAAGGTGTCATTGCTTTTTTTAATTCAAGCCCTACTGTTTTCAAAGGACATTTACTAAGGGCTCAGAAGAAACTGACAGTAACAAGGAATGATTAAACTTGAGAAGTCGTCTCACAAATTATTGTTGCCTGTGTGGACGCAACTTTATTCTATGTTCCTGAAAGATCGTTGGTCCAAACTTAAGGGAGTAAAATATTTTACTCTAAGTCTTGGTAAACAACCCAATAATAAGATAAAAGTTCTATAAGGCAATGGTCTTATCATCGGAGTAGTTCGAAGTAAAAAAGTGATTTTGACGAAGGAAAAATCTATTTCTGGGCGAGAGACCTGTGCCACTCCGTGAAATGTTCCTTTTGCATCATTTCTAAGGTATATAACTGCTATGAATTACCAGAGAAAAAAGTTGCTTAGGAATGCCAGGGTTGAACCCAGCTCGCTCACCTATATAAAGTGTCGGTATAATACTGGGGCGTGATAAATCACAACCAGAGGTCTCGCGCCATTTAGATATCTCCTCCTCAATATCCCTGTTACAGCGAGGTGCCGTTCAACACCCACCACTGAATGCTACTATCACCATCTCAACCCACGCCAACTACGTCACTCCTTTTCATAGCATCATCGCTTCCGCTTGTTGTGATTTTTTGGCTGTTTTTCTCGGTGTTTTTTCTCCGCTCTAGTGCAAGATGTCGGATGCCCAAGATTTGGAGTATCCTGCATAACTTGTTTAGTTCAGTAAAGTCATATCTTTCCCTTTAACTGCAAAACAGAAAGGTTCATAATTTAGTTTTTAACTCTTTAACCCCCAGGCTATTTGGAAATTTCCAACCCTTAACCCCCAGGGGGTTATTTTTTCCCAGCACATTTTGCAGTATATTTTTTTTTAAATTGCTCTAACAGCCTTAATTTTTGTCATAGAGAGGTCAGGTTGGTCTCATTCTCTTGGAAAATGCCTGAATTTTCTCAAAAAAAATATCAAAAATATGAAAAAAAGATTTTTATAGCATTTTTTTGCAAGGACGTACCGGTACGTCCATGGGGGTAAATGGATGAGTTATGTGAAACGTACCAGTACGTCCTTTGGGGGTTAAAGGGTTAAGTGATTTTCTTTTTACTGGCTTCCCTTTGGCCAAGTTGCCCAATTCACCGGCCTCTGCTATTATAATTGAGTAATAATTGACTCTATTTATAGTTAATAAATTTAGCTATTGGATGTTTACAAAATACACATTGTGTAACCTCCTGTGTAATGTTATCGAAACACTAAACCTATTTTGGAGTTCGCTGTGGAATATATTATATTGAGTTAGTGACTTTTTTTTGTATGTGGGGAGACTTGGAGACTTGTCCGTATGACTTTGATATAAATTTTATTAGTTAGTTTACTGTTTATAAAGTTCTGTAACTAATTTGGTATTGTGATTGACAGGTGCCCTGCAAATCAGCGGTCAAAGAGGGAACCGACAGTCAATGCCAGGAATCGGATCTTTGCAACCACAGATTAAAGGTGAGTGCCACATGTAGTAGTAGGTATGCTTTAGACGCAAAATATCTCGCTGAAGCATTTTTGTTTTGACTAATTTTTAATAGCATATCTGAATCTGATCAAAGAATCATACATACATACATATACCAAGGCACTTCCCCCAATTTTGGGGGTAGCCGACATCAACAAATGAAACAGAAACAAAAAGGGGACCTCTACTCTCTACGTTCCTCCCAGCCTAACAAGGGACCCAACCGAGTTCAGATGGTACTGCTAGGGTGCCACAGCCCACCCTCCCACATTATCCACCACAGATGAAGCTTCATAATGCTGAATCCCCTACTGCTGCTACCTCCGCGGTCATCTAAGGCATCGGAGGCAGCAGCAGGGCCTACTGGAACTGCGTCACAATCGCTCGCCATTCATTCCTATTTCTAGCACGCTCTCTTGCCTCTCTCACATATATCCTCCTATCACCCAGAGCTTCCTTCACTCCATCCATCCACCCAAACCTTGGCCTTCCTCTCGTACTTTATAGATACGATTCTCAAATTATCCCGGCCTTTCCGGAACGGAAGGAGATATTGAGGAAAGAGAGGACTAATTGGTGAGGGACCTCTGGTCGTGGTTCTAACACGCCCCAGTTACTATACCAACACTCAGAGTGAGCGAGCTGGGTAAAATTTTATTCCTGGCATTCCATGCAACTTTTTTCTCTGGTATATTTAGCAGTTCCGGTAGGCCCTGCTGCTTCCTCCGGTGCCTTAGATGACCGCGGAGGTAGCAGCAGTAGGGGACTCAGCAGTATGAAGCTTCATCTGTGGTGGAAAATGTGGGAGGTTGGGCTGTGGCACCCTAGCAGTACCAGCTGAACTCGGTTGAGTCCCTTGTTAGGCTGGAGGAACGTAGAGAGTAGAGGTCCCCTTTTTTGTTTTGTTTCTTGTTGATGTCGGCTATCCCCCAAAATTGGGGGAAGTGCCTTGGTATGTATGTATATTTAGCAATATTTATACCTTAGAAATGGTGCTTTAAGGAGCATTTCACGGAGCGACACAGGTTCCTCGCCCAGAAATAGATTTTTCCTTCGTCAAAATCCCCTTTTTTTTTTTACCGATTCTTAAATTGGGCTTTCAAAGCATTAGTTACAGATTGAAGTACGTTTAAAATAGTTATCATTTAATATCATTACGTTTTTCATGTGAAGTAGTCATACCCAGGTGAGAGGTGGTACTCCGAGAGGTACACTTGGAAACCACAATCTCCCACAAATTGCGGAACCAGCTGGTTATAGTTAGGAGAGGGGGAGGGGGTGGGAAGGGTTGAATCTGTGTGTGCACATCTATATAAATATTTAGACGTAATTCATAAATAATGGAAATGTTAACTACAGTATAAAACCTACTCTCTAGGGCTAGATTTTCTTGCTTGAGAGTACGCTTTTCTATCATTTCTCTTTCCCATGTTATTCTTCAAGTTATTATAGTTTATATATGAAAGATCTATTTTAGTGCTCTACTGTTCTTAAAATATTTTAATTGTTTATAACTTCTCAATTGTAGCTTGTTTATTTCCTTTCCTCACTTAGCTATTCTTCCCTGTTAACCCTTTTACCCCCATGGACGTACCGGTATGTCCTTGCAAAAAAATGCTATAAAAAATATTTTTTTTTTATATTTTTTATATTTTTTTGAGAAAATTCAGGCATTTTCCAAGAGAATGAGACCAACCTGACCTCTCTATGACAAAAATTAAGGCTGTTAGAGCAATTAAAAAAAAATATACTGCAAAATGTGCTGGGAAAAAAATAACCCCCTGGGGGTTAAGGGTTGGAAAGTTCCAAATAGCCTGGGGGTAAAAGGGTTAAAATATTTTAATTGTTTATAACTTCTCAATTGTAGTTTGTTTATTTCCTTTCCTCACCTAGCTATTCTTCCCTGTTAAATCCCTTGGACTGGTAGCATCCTGTTTTTGTAGCTAGGGTTGTAGCTTAGCTAGTCGTAGTAATAATATACTACTGACTAGTATCCCTCGAATATCTCGTGTAGGTCAGTCCAGTCATTTATCATACCCGAGCCTCTCGGTTCTGTTGGTAGCCATGTCTACCATGCAGAGGAAATGGCAAATTCTAGTAATCATTGCTGGCAAAACATAAAGCTGGGCTTGAAAGTGGCCCAGTGGTTACTTTAGTAGGTTGGCCTGGGCACCAGCCACCTGTTGAGATACTACCGCTAGAGAGTTATGGGGTCCTTTGACTGGCCAGACACTACTACATAGGACCCTTCTCTCTGGTTACGGTTCTTTCCCTTTGCCTACACAGACACCGAATAGTCTGGCCTATCCTTTACAGATTCTCCTCTGTCCTCATACACCTGACAACACTGAGATTACCAAACTATTCTTCACCCAAGGGGTTAACTACTGCACTGTAATTGTTCAGTGGCTACTTTCCACTTGGTGTGGATTTAAAGGCTCGAAGGATGGTCATGAATGGCAGAGACAAGGGACAGGGACAATGCCCTATACTTCATGGCAAATGAGATAACATGTTCTTTTCAATTGTTGGACAATTCGATCTTCAGTGGTAAGCCTACTGCCTTTGGGCGAAAAGTTTTATAATATTTGTATAGTTTTTCCACACTGATATAGTATTTTTATTGTTATTATTATTATTATTATTATTATTATTATTATTATTATTAGCTAATCTACAATTCTTGTTTGAAAAGCAGGATGCTATAAGCCCAAGGACTCTAACAGGGAAAGATAGGCCAGTGAGGAAGGGAAATAAGGAAATGAACTATAAGAGAATTAATGAACAATTAAAATAAAACATTTTAGGAACAGTAACAACATTAAAATAGAGTCTTCATAAATAAAGTATAAAAAAGAGGCTTATGCCAGCCTCTCCAACATAAAAAAACATATACGTACCTTGTTTAAAAAGAAACTATAAAAAGAGGCTTATGCCAGCCTCTCCAACATAAAAAAACATATACGTACCTTGTTTAAAAAGAAACTATAAAAAGAGGCTTATGCCAGCCTCTCCAACATAAAAAAACATATACGTACCTTGTTTAAAAAGAAACTATAAAAAGAGGCTTATACCAGCCTCTCCAACATAAAAAACATATACCTTGTTTAAAACCTTGTATGCATAAGGCATCCATAAGTGTAATTTGTTCCGTAACCGAAATACAAACCACGCTATTTACACAAGGTTTACCTTTTAGCGCAGCTGAAATGGCGAGCCATTAGAATTTAACGAGGGTGTATTACCCCCGCGCTAGTTAGCGGGGGGGGGGGGGGGGTAGGGGAGTGGTAGCTAGCTACCCCTCCCCTCCCTCACACACAGATGAATGCTCACTTTCACTTTTGGCTTGGACTGTGACAGACGTCTCTGTCTTGGTCCTCTCTTGGCAGCCATTGTTTGTTTTGTCTTTACTTAATCGCTTACTTTTCATTTACTCAATATATATGTAAACATGTTTTCATGTTTGTATACATATTTGAGTATAGAAATCAGTAAGTTTCCTTTTCAGATTTGTTTGTGTAGTGTACTTATCCACGTGGTGTCCTCAGCAGTTGGCCGCCACGGCGTTATGGGTGGCGATCGAGTTTGATTTATGTCTTTCTCTCTCTCTCTCTCTCTCTCTTGAGGTCGTTCACCCTTTTACTACGTGTTACTACGCCCTTGTAGCTTCCTTTCCGTGTGGGGGGGTTGCTACGCCGTACGTTTGTCTCAATTAGTTTATGAATCTAATTGTATTTGTTGATTTTTCAGCTTTGTAGAACGATTCCTTTCGGGGTTTTCGTTCTTTCTTTAGTGTTCATTCATTTTTAAATTACATAATTACATAGTTACATAATTATAATTGTTATAATTCTGTTTTGGTTACAGCTCTCCTTCCGTGGGTGTAAGTGGTTGTGAGGGCACGTGCCTGTTGTGTAATTCTTGTTTCCTTTCCCTCGGGATTCCTCTTCGGAGCCTTCCCGGGGGAATGAATGTGTACTAATGTTTTTTTGTTTTATTTTTTTACAGTTACCGATCTAGTTCGTTTCTGTAATATGGCAACGGTGTGAGCTGTCTTGTTGAGTCCTGGGGATTCTGCTGTTGCTGCCTCCCCCCTTGTGTTTTCGTCAGGGGCGTGTCCCCTTCTACTGGAAGTACTCCCGTAACGACGGACAGCTCTCCAGTTCATTTTAGAACAGTCAGGAGGCTTGCCTCCTTGGGCAGGTAACTTTCCTTCCGAGGGAAGTTTTTCCTGTCCAGGCTTGAGTTTTTCCCCTTATGGAGGAGCTCCTCTTCGGAGGATTGCTCCTTTTAGGTCACTGCTGACCAGTCTCTTCTACGAAGTGTTTCTCTTTCGTTCGCGAGAGAGTACACTCATAGAGACTCCTCTTCGGAGGTTTCTTCTGTTGCTGTTGCTGTTGGCCTCCCTCGCCGTAAGGCCCACCGTCCGCCTCGTCGTAAGGGCCTCTCATCTCCCTATAAGGGTGCTTGAGGCGCCTTTTTGAATCTCCGTTTGCAGCCTACAACTCCTTTTTCTCGATCTTCCGCCTTGGTGCAAATGGACAGCAGTCTGATCTCGTCTTCCGACGGGCAACGGTCTTCCCGACGGACAGCGGTCTTCCGACGGACATCAGTCTCCTGGCGGACAACGATCCCTTCGGGGCAAAGGGTTGCCTCCCACGGGGGTTCTTCCCTTGCGTGTCAGGATTTCCCTGCGCGCCCTTCTGCTGTGTTCTCTCCTGCTCGTGCTCAGTGTTAACGCACAGGCTCTCTTCTGCTCATCAGCGCTTTCATGATGATCATCCCTGCTGTTCCTGTTGGTTCCTGTGTTCGCCCTCGCGATCTAGAACTTCGGTTCCGGTCGGGGTCAAGGACTCTTCTTCTATACGCAGGCTTCCACGCGTAGCCTTCTGCTCGTCAGCGATCATCAGCTCGCCAGCGATCATCAGCTCGCCAGCGATCATCAGCTCACCAGCGATCACCTGTCTCTCGGCGATCTCCGGTTCGCCCACGTGTGTTACAGCCGGCACGCCAACGTTCTCCAACTCTTCTGAAGGAACATGGTTCGCCAGCTACTAGCTCACCTGCGCATGCTGATCGCCATCGCGCGACCCTCAACTGCGGATGCTGATCGCCATCGCGCGACCCTCAACTGCGGATGCTGATCGCCATCGCGCGACCCTCAACTGCGGATGCTGATCGCCATCGCGCGACCCTCAACTGCGGATGCTGATCGCCATCGCGCGACCCTCAACTGCGGATGCTGATCGCCATCGCGCGACCCTCAACTGCGGATGCTGATCGCCATCGCGCGACCCTCAACTGCGGATGCTGATCGCCATCGCGCGACCCTCAACTGCGGATGCTGATCGCCATCGCGCGACCCTCAACTGCGGATGCTGATCGCCATCGCGCGACCCTCAACTGCGGATGCTGATTGCCATCGCGCGACCCTCAACTGCGGATGCTGATCGCCATCGCGCGACCCTCAACTGCGGATGCTGATCGCCATCGCGCGACCCTCAACTGCGGATGCTGATCGCCATCGCGCGACCCTCAACTGCGGATGCTGATCGCCATCGCGCGACCCTCAACTGCGGATGCTGATCGCCATCGCGCGACCCTCAACTGCGGATGCTGATCGCCATCGCGCGACCCTGCTCATGCTGATCGCCATCGCGCGACCCTGCTCATGCTGATCGCCATCGCGCGATCGCCCACCTGCAGAGGCTGATCGCCATCGCGCGATCGCCCTCCTGCACATGCTGCTCGCGATCGCTCACCTTCGCATATTGCTCGCCAATGCACGATCGCTCACCTACGCATGCTGCTCGACCATCGCGTCGGCATAACACAACGCGCCATCACCAACCTGCGCGTTAGCGCTCACCAGCTCACCACCGATCGCTTGTTGATCCATATCGCCAGCGGTCTTCCTCGCCATCGCGCTAACGCTTGCGTTCGCCGCCTTGGACTTGCGCTCATCCACCTGCCCACCCTCACGACTGCTCGCCCGCTCGCCTGCTCGCCCGCGCGCCTGCTCGCCCGCGCGACCATTCGCCTGCTCGCCCACACGCCCACGTGCCTGCACGTCTATGCTCATGTGCGTCCGCGCCCATGCTCTCCAATGTTCGCCCACGCGCGAACCAACGGTTTTCCATCACGCGGATGGATGGTGTTCCGTCGCGCGAACCTACAGTGTTTCTTCGCACAAACGCGGCTTATTTCTTGCAGTATCCATTGCTCGTCTATGGGTTATCGCTCGCCGACCACCAGCTCTCGCCCTTCCTACCACGCTCGCCCTCCTTCTGCGCTCCTTCGCTCACCTTCGTTTGCGTTACCGCGCATGGGCGCTTCCACGTTCGCCCACGCGAAAAATCTTTGAATTACCGTCGCGCGAGCTCCAGGGCGATTGCGACCACGATTCCCAATGGGGTTGTCGCAGCATGGCCGGCCTGGCGAGTTCTGGAGCGTATTTCCAGAACACGGCCTTACCCCGTAAACGCAGAGCATGGCACTTGCAAGAATAGGAGAAACTTAAGGGAGATCTGAGCAACACTCCTCTTTCCTGAACCTGGTTAGCCCTTCCCCGTCATTCCCTGGAAGGATTTTTGGCGGGGGGGGGGGCTTTCCGTTCGAGATTTCTCCATCGGACAAGGGGTGACTGCTTACCTCTTCCTCTGGGAGCTTACCAGGTTCTTTCCCTCCTCGGTTACGGCCCGAGGTTTGGTTCAAGGAAGCTACAGGAAGATCATGGGTACTTTCCTCCTCTCGAGCTCAGGCACCTTGGCCTTTCGTCGTTAAGTATCTAACTTGCGGACAAGCTCGATGTTGTACCATCTGGACGCTCTGACTGAGGGCTTCCTTCGGGTGTCTCATCTGTGGAGGTCGACGACCTCAGACACCCTTCCATCCTTGAGAAGAGTTTGTTTGTGCCCAAGGACAGAGACTTAGACAGCGGCTGTGCGGAGGAAATCGACTTCCGTTTTCACTCCTCCATGGCGCTTTCTTCCAGACTCTGCAGGGCTCCAGCGCCCTTTTCTTTCAATCTTGTCGGCCTAAGTTATCGGCTACGACAACTGGGACAAGGTGTCCAATTGCAGTTTCCTCCTGTCAGGAACAGATGGCACGGGAGACTCCCCCGGGGGGGCATAGTCCTAAAAGGAGTTCACGAACTCTAGGATTGCAGGTTTTTCTCTGGGAGGATGCTTAAGGTTACTCATCCGAATGACAGCTTCCCGATGCCCATTCCAGCACAATCTCTGTGATCAGCCAAGGATATCGCGCCTGCCGTCTCTGTCAGCGAATTCAGTGTCTCTGAACCTCTATGCCATAGCGTCAGCAGAGTTGCCCGGTTGGGCAGAATGATCCATACCTTAGGCGAAGGTGTTCCTTAGGATCATCGACGGCTTCACCCCCGGCCTCCTCAGTCGATCCTTTCTTGTAAGAAAGGATCTGAGAGGGGATGTCCTTAGTCGACCTCTCAGCCCTGATCAAGTTTGTCGAACAAACTTCGGCCAGCGTAGACCAGCAGAATCGATCAGACTGGTAACGAGGCGACAGGACTCCTTAAACCCTGGATCGGAAGGACGGGTACTTTCAGTTTCCATTCCTTCCATCTTCCAGGCTGCTCGTCGAATTCAGCCTAGACTGCAAGTATTCCTGCTTATGATGCAGTGTGGCTATCCCGCCGTGGCATAGCAGGTTTGTTTCCCCAGAGAACTCTCCCTGCCTTCCTCTTGGCCGCTCAGGTGCAGGCTTCCGCCTCCTCTGCTGTTTGGAGGGCTGGTCAACTCCGGTAGGCTCGGGTTCGACCTTCTTCAGCGCCGGGACAAGCTTCCGGATGCTTACCACGAGTGTGGGCTCATGGTATTTTGCTTGGAGCCTTCTCTTCCTCTGCCTCAACATCTGGAGTATCTGGCCATGATATTGAGTCAACGGCCTTACCACGTTGGAAACCCCGCTTCTTGTCCGTCCAGCGAGGTTAAGCAACGTCGGTACTTGGATGGGTGACCACCTGGGGACGCCAGATTCTGTTACCACATCCTCCGAGCCTTCCTTTCGGTTGACTGTGGCAAGACTGAGGAGAGTCGCAGTACCTGTTCTCAGTCAAGCAGAGCTTTCAGCCCTACCTTGGAACGTTTCCTAGTTCTCCTTTCCTCATTGACCCGTCTATAGTCCGAACGGTCGCCTCAGGATAAGGTCCATGTGGGGCGATCCAAGTTCCGGTGGCTTCAGGCAATGTTTAACCGGACTTCCTAGCCCCTATGGGACCAGCGGAACTATTAGACCTGCAATGGGTGTTGACCTATGGAGCCTCTTGATGGTAGTGGATATTCTCGTCCTTTCCCCACATTCTTGATGCTGTTCTCGGACTCGTCAAAGGAAAGGGGGGGGGGGGGGGCATGTTCCGGTCCAGGCCTATGGTCAAGACCTGAAGGATACCTCTCCATCATTCAGGCAGGCTTAGGGGCCTTAGTCTGGCCCCTCTACAGATCCTACAGCTCCTGCCGAGTCGCCCCGTGCGCGTCGACTTCACGATTCTGGCGTACTGTATTCTAACCAGCAGGGGACGCATTTTCACACCTTCACATCTTGCAGTAGAGATACCGGGATGATTGAGATTCTCTCAATACCACCATCGACTCTCTCATTCCAGGCTGGGGAATTTTCTCTCAGACTATCCGAGCAGAGCCTCGTAGAGAGAGAGTACCTGGGGGTCTTTGACCTTGGGTAACCAGCAAGTACTGGTCTGGGGGACCTGATCGCGACAGTTGGAACCTCAAGCTTCCGCTATTCTTCCCCCCAGTCTCAGACCCCGAAACTCTGCAAGATGCATTCCGGTGATGGTGGGACAACTTCGACGCCTGCGTCTTCCCTCCCTTTTGTCTGTGGACAATGGGTCTCAACAAGACCAGGTTGTCTGACAACCTTTCAATAGGAGAGCTCCACTGGGACTATGCACAGAACGGTTTCTGGACCTTCTGCTTCCCCTGACGGAACTCCCGGGAGAGCTTCTCCCACGGTGCAGACTACTCAAGCAACCACACTGCGACATCTCTCCCGAACCGGGGCGTCGCTTCGGCTTCATGCCTGGAGACACTACGCCTCCTCCTCAAGAAGAGACAACCCGCTACAGTCGCGGTACGGAGGTCGCGTCATCTGCGATAGTCATCCACAGGGGTCTCCCAGGTAAAGTGAAGAGTCTAAGGTGGTTGGTGTCGTGGGAGATATACCTCTTCCCTTGAGGCCTCTTCTCCAGCAATAACGGTCTTATTGCCTTTCGGCGGGAGGAAACTCCTTTCCGCTCTCGGCAATGAAGCCTGTCGCTCAGCCTTTCCCTGACCTTCAGGCTTAAAGGAATAACTTTTTCCTGCCCGCTGGATCTATCCTCGCTCATGCGAAGCTACGATCGTCCTTGCCCTAGTCGGAGGAAGACCTCCAACTTGGAGCATGGCTCGGACTTTTAGTCCTTTAAGAGATCTTCTCAAGACCCTTTACGACAGGCCTTGGATTGTATTTCGCCTTGGGTCTCCTGCTCACTCTGGCCCCGGCCAGTGTGTAAGCAATCTTCTTGGTCTCTTACGACTCCCCCCTTCTAAGGAAGAGGGGAAGCAACATTCAGGCTCACTCCTGAGTTGTTGGCTAGACTCAGAATCTGGGGGTCCCGGCCCTTCGGTCCGATTCATTCAAGATTTCGAGTCTCCATTCTGTATCTGATGTCCCAAGACCTTCTCTTTCTTGCCAGTAAAGGAATCGAGAGGTTAGCGCTGGGATCAGCTGCAGTTTGTCCTCAATTGCAGCCGATTTGGGAGCACAAGGAGGACATGGGGGAGAGTCACCAGTATACCTCTTCAGCCCGGACTCAAGGACATTCATCTCGGCCTGTCTCCAGACCCTCCCCCGTCACGTCGTCCTACAGCACGATGTTGGATACATCGCAACGTCCCTCGCCTTCGAGTAATACTACTCTGTGACGCAGGTGCTACAAGCTGGAGTCTGGAAGCGTCTAATGACCTTCGCAGCCCGCTTCCTGCAGGGCGTGACCCACAGGAGTCTCGATACGTTTTCTATCGCTCTGTGGTGGCTACACATCAGCTGGTCTAACCTCAGGCTCCTTTTTGGACAGGTAGCAGAAGGTTGAGGGCATTGTTATCAGGTTTTAGTCTGCATGAACGAAAGAAGTATGTCTGGCCCTTTCTTCTTTCTTCATCATCCCCTCTACGGGGAAGCAGCATCCTGGTCTCTGCATAGCTGACCTCGAACCTCTGCAGGTAAACCATGCTTCCTTGTGTTCCGAGTATTGAGTCAATACTGTCGCGTCCCCCATACCCTGACGAGGTGGTATTGGGAACGTCCTAACCCAGAGTTCCTTCGGGAACTCCAGGTCAACTGCCTAGGACGGGTCACACTTCTTCCTTCACACACAAGCTTACGTAGGCCACATGGTTCCTTTCAAAGCAAGGAACTTCTTTTATCGAGTGCTACTCACTCGGATTCTGAGTCCCCGGGTAAAGCCAAAGCCAGTATGGCTGGGGACTTTCCACCCTACCTAAGGGGTAAGTCACCCTGTGTAAATAGCGTGGTTTGTATTTCGGTTACGGAACAAATGACAAATTCGAAGATAATTTGTATTTTTCCTAACCATACAAACCTTAGCTATTTACTCACATTTGCCCGCCAGCCCTGTCCCCCAAGACAAGTCCTACCTCTAAGTGAAAGTGAGCATTCATCTGTGTGTGAGGGAGGGGAGGGGTAGCTAGCTACCCTTGGAGGAAAAATGACTGGAGATGCCCTGACCCGGATTAAGGGAAGCCAGGTTTTTACCCTTCTAACTGTCAGTTCTTGATCCTTCAAGTTAATCTCTGTCACTGTATTGGAATTTGTAGTCAGTTCTATTCAGACCTTTGTTTAGAGACGGTAACCCTTATTGTGCTTTCATTAGCGATGGCTCCATCCTATGTACGAAAAAAATCAGTTGCCTGCCTTTAGGCAAAAATCAGTAACAACAGTTGTGAGATCATCACAAGCTGTGTTCAATGTCATCCATAGACGGCTATAAAGGTCAACGACTTTACTGTAGTTCATTATTCCAAGGAGTTTGTAACTGATTCACCAATAAGTTGAGCAACAAGTTTATCATTATTTATTTTTTTTGATAAAGCATCACAGGAAGGGACCATCGCTAATAAAATAGCACAAGAAAATAGTTATCGGCTATAAACAAAAGTCTGGGTAAAACAGACTAAGTACCAGTACGCTGTCGGAGGATTAACTTGGGATCGAGATTTGACAGTTTGAAGGGGTGAATCTGGCCAAACCCTGCCCTCACGGGTTCAGGAAAGAATTCTGAGTCAGGGCATCTCCAGTAGTATTAATCCTCCTAGTAGCTACCACTCCCCTACCCCCCCCCCCCCCCCCCGCTAACTAGCGCGGGGGTAATACACCCTCGTTAAATTCTAATGGCTCGCCATTTCAGCTGCGCTAAAAGGTAAACCCTGTGTAAATAGCTAAGGTTTGTATGGTTAGGAAAAATACAAATTATCTTCGAATTTGTCATATTCATATCATTCCCCTGTTCATCTTCAGGATAACATCTTTTACATTTCCTATTCCTTGTGCAGTTCCTTGTTACTTCTGACCATTTGCTACTTCTGTAAAATGATCTCGGGGGTTTAAAAGAATTGTGAAAAGTTTCAAACTTAAGCTCATCCTTTTCAACGTGTGATGTACAACCACCGTCGTCTAATACTACATACATACATATACCAAGGCACTTCCCCCAATTTTGGGGGGTAGCCGACATCAACAATGAAACAAAACAAAAAGGGGACCTCTACTCTCTACGTTCCTCCAGCCTAACAAGGGACTCAACCGAGTTCAGCTGGTACTGCTAGGGTGCCACAGCCCACCCTCCCACATTATCCACCACAGATGAAGCTTCATAATGCTGATTCCCCTACTGCTGCTATCAAAATGTATTGCATGAAAATTATAATGGTCCCTCGGTGGTTTATCGTCAGCAGAGTTTATGTAGCTGTTGCTTTGCCTATCACTTGCAGCTCTACAATCATTTGTCGTTGATTCTAGTACTCTGAAAGTTGCACCACTTATGAGAACTAGAGGGGCACTCAGTAGAGCTTCCTGGTCCCAATTTTAACCCTTTTACCCCCAGGCTATTTGAAACTTTTCAACCCTTAACCCCCAAGGGGTTATTTTTTTTCCCAGCACATTTTGCAGTATATTTTTCTTAAATTGCTCTAACAGCCTTAATTTTTGTCATAGAGAGGTCAGGTTGGTCTCATTCTCTTGGAAATGCCTGAATTTTCTCAAAAAAATATAAAAAATATGAAAAAAAAATGTTATAGCCTTTTTTTTTGCAAGGACGTACCGGTACGTCCAGGGGGGTAAAGGGATGGCTTTTGTGAAACGTACCAGTATGTCCTTTGGTGGTAAAAGGGTTAATCGCAGAGTAATGAAACTAGCAGGGATCAACTGATATGTAAAAAGCTGGAAATGATTGAATTTCGGAAGGTCAAGGTCTAAAGTCAAGCAGAAGGTCGAGAAGTAAGCTGTTGTGACGGAGGTCTGCACTCTACTTGCTGCCACTCTGGTTATTACTGTTATAGTCTATTGAACGTGAGGTGATAGATTCACTTTTACAGCTCCATGAAAAAAGAGAGCGTGCTAGAAATAGGAATGAATGGCGAGCGATTGTGACGCAGTTCCGGTAGGCCCTGCTGCTTCCTCCGGTGCCTTAGATGACCGCAGAGGTAGCAGCAGTAGGGGATTCAGCATTATGAAGCTTCATCTGTGGTGGATAATGTGGGAGGGTGGGCTGTGGCACCCTAGCAGTACCAGCTGAACTCGGTTGAGTCCCTGGTTAGGCTGGAGGAACGTAGAGAGTAGAGGTCCCCTTATTTTGTCTTGTTTCATTTGTTGATGTCGGCTACCCCCCAAAATTGGGGGAAAGTGCCTTTGGTATACAGTATGTATGTATGAAAAAAGGGCCTGGTTCACTGCATTTAAAACATGTACTTATTTTATTACTGTTATAATTAGAGTTAGTGAAGTTCAGGTTACCATTATCACTGTTAGCAGTAGGTCCACTTGAGTTAGGCCTGAGAGTTATGATATTTTCTGTATTGTTATTATTCCTTGCTAAGCTACAACCTTGGAAAAGCAGGATGCTATAAGCCCAAGGTCCCCAAAAAGGAAAAATAACCCAGTGAAGAAAGGAAATAGGTAAATGATATAAGAAGTAATGAACAAGTAAAAATTAATTATTCTAAAAACATTAAAATTAAAACGATCTTCATAATAAAGCAATCTTCAGCCCTTCATACTTTTAAGGAGGATTTAGTCGATTAGCAATTTCCACAAAACTCTAAAAGTTCCCTGAAACTTCAACAAATGTAATATTCCGATATACGATCACAAATTCAACTGAAATCGTAAATTTGTGATATTGTATCCAAAGTTCATAATGAAATATTTCAATAAAACATCATATAATTTAATGCTGTAAATACGACGACATTCGCAGTATGAAACGCGACTATTTATAGACTTTTGCAATTGAAAATCAATGGCATGTGAGTTAGGTGAAGCCTTTACGGGCTGCAAGATTGCAAGAGCCCGTGTCTGGCCAAAAGGGCCAGGCAATCTTCAACAGGTGAAGCTTACTCTAGGCCAAAATTTAATAGACTTTGACTTACAAACAGTTTCTTGGAACCTTATGAAGTTTTTAAGTTGAGCACTTAATATACACACAACCATCAGGTCGTCATTATTCGTCTCGCCTCGTTCCTTATGCGGCGGCAAAGCTTTATCTGTTGTAGCTTATGATACATCAGCATTCTTATCTTCCATTTATGAGTATGTATATGATTTCCATAAAGCTTAAACTCTGTGATATATCCCTAAGGTAATATCGTCTCATTAACTTGATAGCTTCTACTCCGTCATCTCAAGCCTCCGGTTTTATTAGCCCATGGGAGAGACTATCAAAACAGTTTGTTAGGTAGTCATACAGTTTGTTTTGTTCTTGTTAAATTAAAGTCATTTGGACATTTGTCAGCTCATTTATCATATGTTGCATACAAGTTGCATACAGAGTCTTCCTGTATATCATAATTATTGGCATTGCCATCAAATGGTTTTGCCAATAACCTTGGCTCGTAACCTGTTGGCATATTCACGGCAATAAATAATTAGCATTAGATGCTCTCTCTTCAAGGATGCGTTGGATAAATTAAGATAAAGGAGGTTATAATGAAACTGTGTCCTTCTCTCAACGCTTTATTTGGAACTAAGAAAATTTACAATCTGCTCAAATGAGTTAGGGCGCTTACATGATTAAAATGGATAACGAAGTACAGTATCAGAGAAAATTGACAGAACAGTAAAGCCAGTCTTTGATTAATCTTACCCATTGCAAGCTATTCTGTGGAACAGCAACCTTTTCTAAATTTCCAGCAGTGCTCTAATGTAGGATTTTCCATTTCAGGAGACCCCGATGATGATATGCACTTCTTCCTCGAGGCAAGATCCGGAGAAATGAGGTCAAGCGTAGAAGAAATATTGCCAGGATAGAAGCTTCTCTGAACTCTTGTACCTTATACCCCACTTTACCTTTTAAGTTTTGATCCTATTTGTGGATGGGGCCTTTCCTTTCCTTATTGCTTTCAGCCTGAAATCTGCCACTACCAGTTTATGAGGTTCTATGGATTTATTCGTAATCTTACAATCCGTAATGGTTTTCTTGGCTAACACATAGTAAATTTGTGAAACATTTTGTCCATTTTATAAGTTAATGACTTCTCCTTTTTCTCAAACTTCTGTATTTATGACAATTCATAGCTTCTGCTGATTCCATCAATTTTTCACCTTCCTGATTGTTTCTTCCAAAGCTCTTATCCCCAGATAACACTAGCAGTTCACTCCTTCGAGATCTTCCTATGTATTCTTGTAGTTTCCCTCTAAATTCATCCTTTTTTTCGCCACGCCTTTAAGGAACGCATGCCGAGAGGATATGCCATATTATCTTTCTCATGAGCTTGATTTCTGACATTTTCCTGCAAATCTGAAAGTAGATTAATTCCTCCCACATTTCTCCTTGTATTTTCCCTTGCATAGTAAACTTTATATCCTTCCCCAAGATTTCTTGCACGTTTCCCCTTCCGGTTTCTCTCCTGTATGTGTAAAAGTCCTTCTTTTCCTTCTATGCATGACATCCACTGACTACTTGAGCCTAAGGGACAGTGTAGAGAGATTTAATAACTTTGTTTCATAGGGTGCTAATAGTATAATATGATTATGAATTTGATCCCATAGGTTTATGTAAGTACAATATTCATGCCAAGCAAGGAAGATTGTAGTAATTGTGTTTGGAATAATAAAAAAATGTAGACTTTATTCAAGTTGAGTGTACAGCCCAAAAATATATACAGTGATGAAGACCTGAGAAGTTTTCTTTCATTAATAAACTAACAATTCTTTTGGAATTTAGCAGTTGTTTCAAAAACCTTCCAGACACATAATCCATAATTGTATTTTGTTCCTACACAAGTTCAAACCCTTATTATATATGTATGAGTTTACTCCTAAGTCATTTAGTTACAACCAGAATTTAAGTTGTTTGATTCTGGTAACATTGTATGCTTACCAACTGCCTCACCCCTGTGTAGGAGTGGCCGAGTTAGCGAGACGGCGCTATTTGTCTCCTGGTCTCCCTAGTAGACGTACATGTTTACTACCGCCTCCTCGCTATGATTTTATGCTTGTGCTTTATGTATGAGTAATTACGAGAGCTGTTCAAGGTAGTGTGAGACTTTTGGAGACCAATTTCAGATGTTTTTTATCTCAATTTCCTATTTTAAACCAGGTTCTCCATTGAGACGACTTCCACAGTTTTAGCTGCAATTCAAAGGTGGAGATGAGTTGTAAATACCTGTGCTCTGTCAGTGGGCTGGATCAGGATTCAGTAACTTGATCTTTGTAGAAAATATTCATAATAATCTTGATCGCTCTCAAACAAAAACAACTCGACTACTTCCCACCAATGTACATAATGTCAGCATATGTTAAAGATACTGAGATACACCAGTTTTGTAGAGAAAATAGAACTTGGACATTTTTAGTGCAGACACTAAATACCTCAAGTTTGTTTCAAGACAGAATTTGTCAGTTTGAGTTTTGTTTTGAGCGCTGTTCCCCAAAGCTTTTCAAAAGCCACAGCTCCAGTAGCAAAGTGGTTGAATATAGGAATACATTTTTCTTCATAGAGACACTGGAGTGCTCCCAAACAATTGAGTGGCCATTCTTTGACGACCGTTTTGTGGAACTTCTTAACGAGGCTCGGGATTGTAGTCTATTTCGAGAAGTCCAGTTTAGATCAGACTCTGTTAATATTGTATCTGGAGGGGATGATAGCCTCTTTCTTTCAGGGCTTTTATGTTGAAGCGACTTACAAAATTTCTGCTTGTGGTCAAAATATTGAAGGAATAAATGTTGGTTCGTTCCACAATTTGATGGTCCTGTAAAGAACTATGCCCTCTGGGAATACATAGCTAATGCTCGATTGGGTTGAATCTCAAGTCTGCTTGGAATAGGTCATTCATTTACTTTGTTATGCATGTTGTACAAGATTTTTCTTAATTCTGATCATCCTTTGCATTCAGATCTTCCCTGATAGTCCATCCATCCATATACCAAGGCACTTCCCCCAATTTTGGGGGGTAGCCGACATCAACAAAAAAACAAAACAAAAAGGGGACTACTCTCTACGTTCCTCCCTGATAGTACCATCCACTTTTGTTAACCTAATGCCCTATATATAGTAGTAAGAGAAATCGATACCTGTTTGAGGCTCGAGGTGAGGATGGCAGGTTCATCCTTACCAAGATTCCTGGACATGATGTGTCCTACCATGCTAGTAGTATTTCTAGCTTCATTTCAGAAGCAGATCTTCTGAACGATATTTAACTTTCAAAATGACATCTTTGCTTTTGTGGTTTTAATTGAATATTCGGGTAGTTTATAGCGCTACGGCCAAGCGTCCTAATTTGCTTATTATCGCTCCGACTGTTATCTTGTATGGAATAAAAACGTTTGGAAATGGTCTATGGATCTTAAATATGTTGTGTAAGGGGGTGTCCGGGGGGGCGCAGCCCCCCTGGGTAAGGACACGGCTTTTAGCATAGGTTAGGTAGGTTTTTTAAGTTAGCTTCTCCCGTCGTACTCGTAGGTAAGGAAACTGTTGTGTAAGGGGGGGTCCGAGGGGGCGAAGCCCCCCTGGGTAAGCATACGGCGTTTAGCATAGGTTAGGTGGGTTTTTCAAGTTAGCTTCTCCCGCCAAAATCGTTTTTAGAACGACGGCCACAGTTCAGAATATTCCCGTTTCCTACGGGATCTGGCCGTCACCCTACAAAGGCTCCGAATATTCTTTTATTTTTTATTCACAATAAAGGATATCGGCGTTAATGACCTTAGATGTCAGGAGGCCAGAAAACCTTAGATCAATCAATCAATTGTAATATTAGGTATGCTGTTAATTCTAATAGTCAGGCCTTCTCCATCCTGAGGCTCAATACTTCACAGTATTCTAGAAGATTTATTCCAGGTGTGACCAAGTTGTGGAATGATATACCTAATCGGGTAGTTGAATCAGTAGAACTTCAAAAGTTCAAACTTGCAGCAAATGTTTTCATGTTGAACAGGCTGATATAAGTTTTTATCCATCCATCCATATACCAAGGCACCTCCCCCAATTTTGGGGGGTAGCCGACACCAACAATGAAACAAAACAAAAAGGGGACCTCTACTCTCTATGTTCCTTCAGCCTAATCAGGGACTCAACCGAGTTCAGCTGGTACTGCTAGGGTGCCACAGCCCACCCTCCCACATTATCCACCACAGATGAAGCTTCATAATGCTGAATCCCCTACTGCTGCTACCTCCGCGGTCATCTAAGGCATCGGAGGCAGCTGATGTTCACAAGGATTTCCCAGCAAGACAGGTAAATCAGGAAGAGAAATACAGAGACAGACAATGAAAGTGGGGAAGCATCGCCTTTTCAATCATTGCGGGGATAAAATAATTAACGTCCTCAGCTTGCAACCATTTGGAGCTACAAACACAAATCGAACTGGAATAAATCTCGGATATTGTATCCAAAGTTTGTACTGTACAGTACACTGTAATCACATACATATACCAAAGGCACTTCCCCCAATTTTGGGGGGTAGCCGACATCAACAATGAAACAAAACAAAAAAAAGGGGACCTCTAGGGGATTCAGCCGAATTCAGATGGTACTGCTAGGGTGCCACAGCCCAACCTCCCGGAACTGTGACGCAGTTCCGGTAGGCCCTGCTGCTTCCTCCGGTGCCTTAGATGACCGCGGTGGTAGCAGCAGTAGGGGATTCAACATTATGAAGCTTCATATGTGGTGGATAATGAGGGAGGTTGGATACTGTAATAGGATAATTAAGTATTATAATAAAACAAAATTATATCATCTAATACAGTAAGCAAAACAACATTTGCAATAATCTGGTATTTATTCTATATGAAATGGGACTATTTGTTGGCTCTTGGAGCTGGGAATTTTAGCCATGTAACTTAGGTTAGGTCTACCCTAGGCCAAAATTGAACAAAATTCAACTTAAAACATCTTGGAATCTATTAAGTTCATAAGTTGATAACTTGTTTCTTATTCTATCAAATCGTAGAGTGGGTCAACTTCCAAGATAGTTTTCGCACCTTGACTCTCCAAGTTCATTATGGATAGATACACAGAATTGTCTCAAATTCAGAAGAAGACTGGAGATTCTGGTTCACGATTACTAGAGAAATTAGCAGATTGAGCCACCGAAGTACTATGTCTGTGAGTTTATATGATTAAGAGATGAAAACGGTTATGTACTTCTATGGTTGGTTCAGTATCGGTATGTACTAAAATGGTAGGTTCAGTATCAGAGACACAAAACTAAAATTAATTTCTGCTCGTATCTCGGTACCTGCGTTGGATGGAGTAAACGATGATAAATTAGTGGCTCGAGTAGAAAATAGAACTCGAGCCAATGTCCTGACGTCAGTTTCTAGAAATACCCAACCTTCCTGGCCAGCGTTGTGATGAAAACTGGCCAAACCCCAGACATGAATGGATATATCTGAGGCCTTTTTTCTGCAGTTGACTAGAAACGGCTGTATTTGCTCGACGGACTTACGAGGAGGTCCTTTCATTGAGGAGATATCACGGCAAAAATTCCGCTAAAATAGACATTCCAGAAGGTTTGCCAACCGAACTCTAAAACCTTATCGTAGAACAGTATGACGGTTACTTCAACCGAAAGCCGGCAGTGAGGGCACACTACTACAGTATCTTATTTCTCTTCCTCTTGTTTTGTTAAAGTTTTTATAGTTTATATAGGAAATATTTATTTTAATGTTACAGTTCTTAAAGTAGAAAATGGCTGTCTGGTAAAGAGGGTGATGAATGCAAGAGTTGATGGGAGAGGTACAAGAGGAAAGCCAAGGTTTGGGTGGCTGGATGGAGTGAAGGAAGCTCTGGGTGATAGGAGGATAGATGTGAGAGAGGCAAGAGAGCGTGCTAGAAATAGGAATGAATGGCGAGCGATTGTGACGCAGTTCCGGTAGGCCCTGCTGCTTCCTCCGGTGCCTTGGAAGAGCACGGAGGCAGCAGCAGTAGGGGATTCAGCATTATGAAGCTTCATCTGTGGTGGATAATATGGGAGGGTGGGCTGTGGCACCCTAGCAGTACCAGCCGAACTCGGTTAAGTCCCTTGTCAGGCTGGGAGGAACATAGAGAGGAGACGTGCCCTTTTTTCTTTCATTTGTTTGATGTTGGCTATCCCCCCATAATTGGGGGAAATGCCTTGGTATATGTATGTGATGTTCTTGAAATATTTTATTTTTCCTTGTCTCCTTTCTTCACTGGGCTATTTATCCTGTTGGAGCCCCTGGGCTTATAGCATCCTGGTTTTCCAACTAGGGTTGTAGCTTAGCATGAAATGAAAGTAATAACTAAGCCGGGGCCCCTGATCATGTCCAGGCCAGAGCCCTGAAGGTGTGTCACAGGGGTATCCTGCTGAAAACAATTTTTTAGGGCATTTAAAGTCTTCTAGTGGCATTATTATTTCTTTTTTTATTGCAACAAATGAAATAATGACAAATCCACATAATGTACCTGGTTGAGGTGACAAAGAAAATTGTATTTTCTCTAATAATTTCTATTTTTGTGTAATACAGTATGCCCTCTTTACATGTTATATTGGTGTATGTTTATCCTGTCTGGAAATTATTGTAGTTTTTGTCAAAGCTCATGATCATTTTCACCATGTTTACTTTGAAAATAATTACTATTTTTTGAAGATTTGTCAAGGAGGGAGGTTTTGGTAACTGCGCTTGTTAGAGTGACACGAGGCTAAAATGCATGAGTTTCGCGGAGGATTTAGAATGAGCGAGTCTCACACAGGATTTAAAATGCTTGAGTCTCATGCAGGATTTAAAATGCGTGTCTCACTCTGGATTTAAAATGTGTGTCTCAGCAGGATTTAAAATGTGCTTGTCTCACGCAGGATGCATAACAATTGACAGGTATGAGACTGGCTCGCCTTTTACTCGTTTTGGAAAGACAACAGCCCAACCCTTGGGTCTTGGCTTTGGTCAAAGAAGGGTACTGAATACTGTACCATCCCGCCTTAATCGAGAAAACCAATCCAGTATGCAAGTCATCTAACTTATACAACAAAAGCTCAGTTACTGCAAATAAAAATTGCAAATCTTTCAGAGAAATATGTGATTGAAGAGATCTTAAATCCTCCCCCAAGGTTCTACAACATATTCCTGGACACAAAAATTAACGAGGATGGAGACCAGTTTTGGACGTCTCGGCACACGTTTACAGTGCTTGAAAAATTTTCTTTTTAAACACCCTAAAAGTTCTTGGAGCGATCAAATAAAACGATCGGATGTCCGCAATAGACGGATGCATGTTTTAAATTCAACAAATAGTTTCATATTGCAAATGCCCATCTTGCTTACTGCCCTCCTTTATATAATATTTTTCTATTACAATATTTCATTTTGATTTTTTGATACAATATTTGAGATTTATTATTTCAGATGGATTTTTGTTTGTATCTGAATGTTCGTAAGTCAAGGACCTGTATTTGAACTTAACCTGCTCCTTTTTATTTCCATACTCACCTGATGTTCATATACTTGCCCCTCCCTCCGCTCCTCCAGCCACGGATTCATAGCTACAAGAGGAGGAATAATGTCCATTTAGAAATTGTTTGAAAGATACAATAGTTAAAACAAATTGCTGGTACAGATCCAGAATATAGTCCTCCTATACAAGTCAAAGACCCAAGCTAATCACTGTACGTAGATAGATGCGACTAGCCTAGCATACAAGCATAGAAGTGGAGTAGGGGATGAATGTAGTTTGCTGGAACAGGTGTAAACTTTTTACTTGTCAAATCAATTTTATTGGTGGAGAAAACAGTTTATTTTAGTTGGAAATACATATTCTTATGGTAAGTTACGAATAGAGCAGTCTAAGGGTGGTCACAGAGGGTGTATCTCTTCCTCCCCCCTAGTGAATGATATGGTTCCAAGGTTAGGTTAGGAAAGGAACCTTAGGTAGTGTTCTTGTTTGTTTCCCTTTCAAAAGGATATTATTCTGTCATAACTTTTGAAAAATTAACACTAAGATAATTTCTTCTGACACTAGCTCTCTCTCTCTCTCTCTCTCTCTCTCTCTCTCTCTCTCTCTCTCTCTCTCTCTCTCTCTCTCTCTCTCTCTCTCTCTCCTGCTGAGCATGGTCTTCACATATACTCTGAAGTTGTGAACTATTGCAACATTTTTTGCAAGTGTCTGCAAATATTATAGGGTAAACCTAGTTTTAAGTGAATCATTGGGTCAATTTACAGTTATTTAGTGATAAATTCAATGACCTAGATGAATTAAAGCAATTCAGATAGCTCAATAATGATAAGTTTAATTACATCAGTTGAAAATTGATATAATTCTCATAGTATTATGCTGGTTAAATATATCACCAAATATTAGGGCTTAGCAATATATTAATTCCTTCACCACCATGTAGGGTAAGTATGGGGAAAATTTTATGTTTTAAAAGCCTCTTAAAGTATGTTTATTACCATTACTGAACACTTCCTCCTTCTCTTGGATGGTGTAAAGAAGACAATGCTGTAAGCATTAATGGGCTTATGGAATTAATTGGTTATTATTATTATTATTATTATTATTATTATTATTATTATTATTATTATTATTATTATTATTATTATTATTATTATTATTATTAGCCAAGCTACAATCTTAGTTGGAAAAGCAGGATGCTATAAGCCCAAGGGCTCCAATAGGGAAAAATACCCCAGTGAGGAAAGGAAATAAAGAAATATAGAAAAACTACAAGAGAAGTAATGAACAATTAAAATAAAATATTTTATTATTAGCTAAGCTACAACCCTAGTTGGAAAAGCAGGATGCTATAAGCCCAAGGGCTCCAACAGGGATAAAATAGCCCAGTGCAAAAAGGAAATAAAAAAAAAATACAAGAGAAGTAATGAAGAATTAAAATAAAATATTTTAAGAACATTAACAACTTAAAATAAACTCTGCATTATAAACTATAAAAACTTGAAAACAACAAGAGGAAGAGATTTAAGATAGAACAGCGTAGCCAAGTGTACCCTCAAGCAAGAGAACTCTAACCCAAGACAGTGGAAGACCATGGTACAGAGGCTATGGCACTACCCAAGACTAGAGTACAATGGTTTGATTTTGGAGTGTCCTTCTCCTGGAAGAGCTGCTTACCATAGCTAAAGAGTCTCTTCTACCCTTACCAAGGGGAAAGTAGCCACTGGACAATTACAGTGCAGTAGTTAACCCCTTGGGTGAAGAAGAATTGTTTGGTAATCTCAGTGTTATCAGGCTTATGAGGACAGAGGAGAGTGTATAAAGAATAGGCCAGACTATTTGGTGTATGTGCAGGCAAAGGGAAAAGGAGCCATAACCAGAAATAGGGATCCAATACCATTGATTGTATATTAAAAATTGTGTGCCAAATTTGAATGCAGCTGCTTCTAGTCTACTGCAGGACAAAGGCCTCAGACATGTCCTTATTCATGTCTTAGGTTTGACTATTTTCATCACCATGCTGGCCACTGAGGATTGGTGATGGTGGGAGACTTTACACTGATTACTTACAGCAAACCAAACTAGTATGGGTGGCCCTGACTAGTACAGCTTTGCTGATCATGGCAATACACAAACCCATTCACCATGTTAAGGTATCCCTACTCAGAAAGGGATGTATATATATATATATATATATATATATATATATATATATATATATATATATATATATATATATATATATATATATATATATATGTGTGTGTGTGTGTGTGTGTGTGTGTGTGTGTGTGTGTGTATACCGTATATTTACAAGCTAAATATGGTAGATTAACATTTAAGTTAATAATAATAATCTATAAATAAATTTTATAACTCATGCATGTGAATTATTATTATTATTATTTTTATTATTATTATTATTATTATTATTATTATTATTATTATTCTTTAAAATATCCTATTATTACTTAAAAACTACATTGTCTCAAGGGAATGTAATATATATTTTTTTTTCAAATTAAATATATGATAAAAAACGATGAAAATCTATCAATATTTAATTAAATAATTAAAATAAATTATTCGCACAAGGAACGCTTCCTCTGTCAAAATCAGCTGATCGTTTGTAAACACTTTCGCTTTCATCCTACCAGTTTGGTATCCGCAACACACTAGCACAAACCACTTTCGCTTTCATTTGACCGTCCCCGCAACACACAAGCAGACTATTGCTGTCTGTCATATTATTATTATTATTATTATTATTATTATTATTATTATTATTATTATTATTATTAAACTACGAACGAATAGCAACTACTGTACTATATATAGTTAGTTGAGCCTGTAATGTACATTTAAACTGAAACACTTTTAATAATTATTGATTTCACAACTAGAAATGTCAATTGCTGATACTAATTTGTTTCATATTAGGAGTCATCTCCTTTTAAAGTAAACACACACACACACACACACACACACACACACACACACATATATATATATATATATATATATATATATATATATATATATATATATATATATATATATATATATATATATATATATATATATATATATATATATATCCCTTGGTAATAGGTTGGTCAGGATACCAACCACCCGTTGTGATACTACCACTAGAGTTATTGGATCCTTTGACTGGCCAGACAGTGCTACATTTGATACCTCTCTCTGGTTACGGCTATTTTTTTCTTTTCCCACATATGCACCAAATAGTGTGGCCTATCCTTTACACATTCTCCCCTTTCTTCGTACACTTAACACTACTTTCCTCTTGGTAAGGGTAGAAGAGACTCTTTAGCTATGGTAAGCAGCTCTTCTAGGAGAAGTAGCCTACACCCCAAAATCAAACCATTGTTCTCTAGTCTTGGGTAGTGCCATAGCTTCTGTACCACATTCTTCCACTGTCTTTGGTTAGAGTTCTCTTGCTTGAGAGTACACCGAGGCACACAATTCTATCTTATCTCTTCCTCTTTTATATTTTTATAATTTATATATGAAAGATCTATTTTAATGTAACAGTTTCTGAAATATTTAATTTCAATTGTTTATTACTTTTTAATATAGTTTATTTATTTCCTTTTTCGTTTCCTCACTGGGCTATTTTTCATGTTGGAGCTCTTGGGCTTATAGTAAATTAATATGTATCTGTCCCTGCAGTATTTGGCCTAAGGAAATAAGGGTAACATAAGATATATCGACTTATAAAAGGAAATATTTATTTTAATATTGTTACTATTCCTAAAATGTTCTATTTTTCCTTATTTCCTTTCCTCACTGGGCTATTTTCCCTGTTGGGGCCCCTGGGCTTATAGCATCCTGCTTTTCCAACTAGGGTTGTAGCTTAGCATTTAATAATAATAATAATAATAATAATAATAATAATGATAATAATAATAATAATAATAATAATAATAATAATAACTGAAATATTTATCTTGTCCTTCATTTTCCACTATTTGTTTATTTAATGGTTTATCAAGTACTTATAAACATCAATGTACATTTTTATATAGATAAAGTTCAATTTTGATAAACCCATGGTATATATAATTACGAAAAATCGAAATAAAAATCATGCATTAATTCTCAAAAAATTTTGAAAATCAGTTGTACATTTTTACATTTTTCATATAAAAAGTCATGGAATATATATAATATATATTCTGTATTATTCATTATTGTTTTTTATGCATTTAAATTAAACTGAATTTGAATTTTACTAAAATAATATAGAAATATCAGCTGTCCAGGATCAGCTGACTGAACAACCATTGCCAAGTTGGAAAAAATTCCTTCGTAAGTATTGCAATTTGAATCCACTCAAAATCATATATTAAAAAGTTTTCATTAATTTAAATTGCATTAAAATATCATTTAAAATTTTTAATAAATGAATAATAATGTAATTAACACGATATTTTTAATTTTATTAGGATTTTCTTTACGTTTGTATGCATTTCTTAACATTGTTGTCTGGACACACTGTCAGTTGTTTTTCTCCATTTAGTTTCCTCCGATAGCCCACCTTGAGCTACTATTTCCTCTATAAGTAAGTTATTTTAGGTGTTTTTATTATATTTTATTATATTTAATTAAAGTTTTAAGTACACGTGAACGGTAAAAGCTGCTTAAACTACACCAGGTCTTATAAATTACAGATTTTACGATAGAAGATTGAAATTTCAAAATCTCATGGCCAGACCTTTTGACCGGCCGTGTTTAGGGGCTATATATCTTTATATATTAATAACTACTATTTGATATATTAGTTTTTTTTTGGAAGCAGTTACGTTATTTCCTGAGTTATATTATCGTACGAGTTGTTATAGCAATGGGTTTGTCACATACAGTAGCTATTTATATAAGAAAAACGAAGTTTTTTTTTTAAACAGCTAATTACGTAAGAAAAATCATATTTTCTTAGATTTCTCGTTATTTTATTGTTTTGTTGATGATATTTTCATAAGAATATCCATCTTTTTTTTATTTAATCACCACCACCCTACACAAACCCCAGGTGTGAATTGGCCCTTGGGGGGGTTGTGAACCCCAGGGGAGAAAGTGTCTTTAGGGGGTGTGGCATTATAAACTACCCTTATGTCTATGATAATAACAGCTAATCCCAACATAACAAGATAAATAATAAAGAAATTCTTTATTTTTGCTAAATTAACGTGGTAATACCACTGGTGTAGTAGGTATGGGCTGACAGGGGGTTGGATTTTTTATATGTTCCCCCTAGGCCTCCAAAGCAGGGGAAAAAAATATTAATTTTTCCTTTCCTCACTGGGCTATTTTCCCTGCTGGGGTCCCTGGGCTTATATCATCCTGCTTTACTAACTAGAGTTGTATCTTAACAAGTAATAATAACAATGATAACTTTACAAACTCAATGCCCCAGTCCCCCAAATCTCTAACTACCCCTAGGGTGAAAAGACACCTTGGGAATGACTGTGATAGAGGTACCTTGCTCTAACACCGTTTTCTCCCTAGCACCATTTTCTATATCTTTAACATATTCCGATATCAAGCACAGTGATATGACGTCACTCGAGGGATTTTTGCATGGCCCGGGTTAGCTTCGCCCACAAATAAGCACCATCTCACTAATGGTTTCTTCTGGCAAGCAATATGCGGATGCGCAGTGCATGCCAGCTGCGTCTGTCACTATTTTTGGGACCATGATATGTTTTAGCATTTTTAAGCTGATTTAGGATGTCATATACAGTAGTCTTAACTTTTTGGTCCGTCTGATGTTTTTAGGTGAAGGGCTACGAACTTTGGTATGATGAATCAACATATTTAGGACACTTACTATCTGCTTTGAGAACACTTGTTTACTTAAAATCTAGAAAGTTTGGGAGTTATTACGGAAGCATGTTTAACTTGGTTAGTTTACAACCCTCACAAGTGTCAAACATGAGATTTATGACTAAAATGAAAGACGATTTTAACGAAAACTCAATAAAACCTATTTATTAATATATATCTAGAATCTGATAGGTCAATTTTAGATGAGGCTTGGTCAAATCGTCTGAGATAGAGATGCGTCAAGTGTAACGAATGCATAAACAGGTCTTTGTCTTAATACTTGTCCCTTGAAAACTCCCACTAGCCAATAGTAATACATTATCATTGGAGCGCTGTGCTCAGTGGGTGGAGTTACAGTACTGCATATGTAGATGAAAATTGTCTCAATGGTCAATGGGTATGAGTTAAGTTAAATGGAAACAAATGTACAAACTTAACCCTTTTACCCCCAAAGGACATACTGGTACGTTTCAGAAAACACATCTCTTTACCCCCATGGACGTACCGGTACGTCCTTGCAAAAAACTGCTATTTACAATTTTTTTTGTATATTTTTGATAATTTTTTGAGAAACTTCAGGCATTTTCCAAGAGAATGAGACCAACCTGACCTCTCTATGACAAAAATTAAGGCTGTTAGAGCAATTCAAAAAATATATACTGCGAAATGTGCTTGAAAAAAAAATAACCCCTGGGGGTTAAGGGTTGGAAAGTTCCAAATAGCCTGGGGGTAAAAGGGTTAATAAGAGCTAGTAATTGTGACACATGAAACATTAAGAAACAACTTGGAAAACGAGCAGACTTACAGTAACTAATATTTTTTCTCATCTTGCAATTGATTAAGGTCTATTAAATTTCTTATTTCTGATCTAGATATTAACCTTTAGCATCGTTGTTCAATTAGTTCGTTGTGCATGTTGCGTAAGATTGTTTTCTAATTCTGACCATCCTTTACATTCAGATTTCCCCGGACGGTTCCATCCTGTTCGTAATACTGGGCATGCAGTTAATTCTAATAGCCAGGCCTTCTCCATCATGAGGCTCAATACTACACAGTATTCTAGAAGTTTTATTCCAGCTGTGACCAAGTTGTTGAATGATCTTCCTAATCGGGTAAGTTAAATCTGTTGAACTTCAAAAGTTCAAACTCACAGCAAATGTTTTTATGTTGAACAGGCTTGCACAAGTCCATTTATAGTTCATAAATTAAATGTGTTTTAGTGTTATTAATGTTTTTAAAGTATTTAATTTTAATTTTTATTACTTATATCGTTTATTTATTTCCTTATTTCCTTTCCTCACTGGGCTATTTTCCCCTGTTGGAGCCCTTGGGCTTATAGCACCTTGCTTTTCCAACTAGGGTTGTAGCTTTGCTAGTAATAATGATGATAATAGCAATAATGTGTTTCGTAGAAATGTCGGGTTATTTACCAAAGAAAAATAGAAACGAGAACGTCGTAGGTGTGTGGAGACAAAAGAAATTTACAGTAATGATGAAAATAAGTGTTCCTATTGTCTGATTTTAAACATTGAATTACATATTTACTTGCGAGCGAAGCAAGCCACTGCTAAGCAAAAACCATTTGAGGGTTATGATATGAATTATAGGCATTTATGAGACCCTAATAGTGACCCATGTGATAGGTGTGTGCAACATATCCTCACCGCTTGAGAGAAGAGAGGAGCAGTGAATTATGTTTATTTGCGAGCGAAACAATTCGCGGCATAGAAAAATCCAAAGTTTTTGTAGTTGGTTAGGACGGACTGGGTCAAGTTAATGTGGGTAAATATTTACTATAGCACAACACTTCTAATGAAGGAAATAGGAAGTCTTGATAGTGTATAGGTACTTTGAAGTGTTCCGATACAAGTTGGGAGAAACTCTACTCAAATGGTTTTTGTTTAGACGTGGCTCCCCTCGCTCTCCAAGCTGAAAGGTAGCGAGAAATAGTTACCGGTACGTAGAAAAAGGTACAGAATTACAATCCAGGGAAGTGCTTGGCATATATTGCTGCTAAAGTAGCTTTATCCTACTAGGATATTCAGACTGTAGCTTGTATTTGACTAATGATTTAGGTATGAAAAGGTGAAAATTATAAGTGTATACATTTATTTTATTTAAGGAGTATTTCTGTAGGTTGGAAGTGTACTTACTTTAGGGAAGACTTTCTCTAAGGAAATGTTTTCCCGTCCTAAGTAATATAAATTTCAGATCTCGAATGTGAATCCATTGCTATTATGTTAGTTAGCAAGACTTCCTGGTTCAAGGTACAGTACTTCAATCCCAAAAATGTCTATTTTCAACTTAGGTTTAGAGCTTGGTACTGAACGATACAAGCCTTTATATAATGACGGACAGGGACTCGTGGATAGAACACTGTCTAACCTTAGCTTCCCTACCTAACCTAACCTACAAGCAGTGTCCTTACCTACTTACCTAAAGGGGAGCTAAGACCCCCATGGGAGTCCCCTTAGACTGCCTCATTCTTAGCGATAGGATTGAAAATAGACTACTGAAAACATACTATATCGTAAGAAATTATCTTGATGTGCATCGGTTTATCATTTATTATTATTATTATTATTATTATTACTACTTGCTAAGCTACAACCCTAATTGGAAGAGCAGGATGCAGTAAGCCCAAGGGCTCCATAAGTTTTTGTAGTTTATATATGAAAGATTTATTTTAATGTTACTGTTTTCAAGATATTTTAATTGTTCATTACTTCCCTCGTAGTCTATTTTCCCTGTTGGGGCCCTTGGGCTTATAGCATTCTGCTTTTCCAACTAGGGTTGTACCTTAGCTAATAATAATAATAATGATAATAATAATAAACAAAGAATAGTGTGCCTGGGTGTATCCTCAAGCAAGAGGTCTCTAATTTGACTTTTGAAGACTGATAGAAAGGTTATGGCATTACCCAAGGTAAAGATTAAAGAACAGTGGTTTGATTTTGGAGTGTCCTTCTCCTAGAAGAGCTGTTTACCATAACTAGAGAGTTTCTTCTACCCTTGCCCTTAAGAAGAAAGTAGCCACTGAACAATTACAGTGCAGTAGTTAACCCCCTTGAGCAAAGAAGAATTGTTTGGTAATTTCAGTGTTGTCAGGTGTATGAGGAGAGAGGAGATTGTGGAAAGAATAAGCCAGACTGTTCGATGTTTGCGTAGGCAGAGGAAAAATGAGTTGTAAGATTTGCTTTTTCGTAGGAACAAATCGCTAGTTTTTAACCCTTTTACCCCCGGGGTATTTGGAAATTTCCAACCCTTAACCCCCGGGGGTTATTTTTTCCCCAGCACATTTTGCTGTATATTTTTTTTTTTTAAATTGCTCTAACAGCCTTAATTTTTGTCATAGAGAGGTCAGGTTGGTCTCATTCTCTTGGAAAATGCCTGAATTTTCTCAAAAAATTATATAAAAAAAAAAAAAAATTGCAAATACTGTAGCATTTTTTTGCAGGGACGTACCGGTACATCCATGGGGGTAAAGGGATGAGTTTTGTGAAACGTACCAGTATGTCCTTTGGGGGTAAAAGGGTTAAGTTGTAACAGCCATACCCAGTCTCGATTAAAGGGATCACGTTTATATTGTTAAGAAAAATACATTTATCATTTGTTTCGGAATGTATTCAATGCATGAAGGTACACCATTCTGGTATCCTTGTTCGTTAGGCAGTAGAAATTTTTTGCACATAGAGAGTAACTGTTAGACCTTAACTCTTTTACCCCCAGGCTATTTGGAACTTTCCAGCCCTTAACCCCCAAGGGTTATTTTTTTTCAAGCACATTTTGCAGTATATTTTTTTTAAAATTGCTCTAACTGCCTTAATTTTCATCATAGAGAGGTCAGGTTGGTCTCATTCTCTTGGAAAATGCCTGAAGTTTCTCAAGAAATTATCAAAATTATGAAAAAAAAAGTAAATAGTAGTTTTTGCAAGGACATACCGATACGTCCATGGGGGTAAAGGGATGAGTTTTGTGAAACGTACCAGTACGTCCTTTTGGGGGTAAAAGGGTTAAGATTAGAATCCAGATGGGTTAAGACCATGTGAACAAATATAGTTTTTGGGAAAGTCATAGGTCAGGCTATTTTCCAGGGATTAAAACTGTCATAGTTGCAAGAAGATAGGTGGTTCTTCACTAGTCTTGGGTAGTGCCATAGCCTCTGTACTATGGTCTTCCACTGTCTTGTGGTAGAACTCTCTTGCTTGAGGGTACACTCGGGCACACTATTCTATCTTGTTTCTCTTCCTCATTGTTATTTTGAAGTTTGTATAGTTTATATCTGAAAGATTTATTTTAATGTTTTGTTCTTAAACTACTTCTGTAGTTTTTCCCTATTTTCCTTTTCTTCATATATGCAGTACCTATATACTGAATATGTATCTATAATTATATTTTGTGTAAACACATACACATATATATATATATATATATATATATATATATATATATATATATATATATATATATATATATATATATATATATATATATATATATATATATATATATATATATATATCTCTATTTATCACCGTAATCTCCTACGCCTATTGACGCAGTCATCTCTAATGAGCTTTTAAAACTATACTTCTCCATTCATCATCATCATCTACTTCATACTTCATAGTCCTCAGCCATGTAGGCCTGGGTCTTCCGAAACTTTTAGTGCCTTGTGGAGCCCAGTTGAAGGTTTGGTGAACTAATCTCTTGGAGTGCAAAGATCATGCCCAAACCATCTCCATCTACCCCTCAACATGTTCTCATCCACATATGGCACTTGAGTAATCTCTCTTATAGTTTCAGTTTCTAATCCTGTCCTGCCATTTCTTAATATTCTTCAGAGGGCTTTGATGTAAAATCTACAAAATCTGTTATTGTTTCATAGTTATACCACAACTCGTGTCCATATAGTAACACCGATCTCGTTAAACTGATATATAACCTGTAATATGTAATTTCAGGTGATGTGATTTAAAAATTTCACTTAACCCTTTAACCCCCCAGGCTCTTTGGAAATTTCCAACCCTTAACCCCCAGGGGGTTATTTTTTCCCCAGCACGTTTTGCAGTATATTTTTTTTAAATTGCTCTAACAGCCTTAATTTTTGTCATAGAGAGGTCAGGTTGGTCTCATTCTCTTGGAAAATGCCTGAATTTTTTCAAAAAATTATCAAAAATATGAAAAAAAAAAAATTTTATAGCATTTTTTTGCAAGGACGTACCGGTACATCCATGGGGGTAAAGGGATGAGTTTTTTGAAACGTACCAGTACGTCCTTTGGGGGTAAAAGGGTTAACTTAGCCATTGTCTGATTTGCTATTTTCAATCTCTCTGATATGTATTTATCTTTTTCAGGTTATGAAGCGGACTTGTTTTGCCCAGCAAACCTCCACTTATATGTAAGTGTAATTTTAAAGATGCATTTGTTACATTTTTTTTATTCTGTAGTTAGTATATTTAATGAACTTTTATCTTTAGTGTTTAATAGATTTAATAATTATATCTTCAATTACTGTAATCTATCATCATCATTTACCCCTATTGACGCAAAGGGCCTCGGTTAGATTTCACCAGTCGTCTCTTATCTTGAGCTTTGAAATCGATATTTCCCCATTCATCATCATCTACTTAAGTCCTCGGCCATGTAGGCCTGGTTTTTTAATGAATTAAATTAACTTATACACTTTCATAAATTTGATGAACTTTGTAATAGATTCAGTTAACTTTATTATTAAAGTAATGAACCTTAAATTGAATGACTTTTTTATCTAAATTTATGAATAAAATTGAACTGTAGTTACATTGTGTTGTTAACAATTAGTGTGTATATATGTTTTTAAGGTATGAACAGTAGAATAAAATAGATGTGACGTTAAACACCCATCTAGAAAGTTTTCAAAAGTTGCAATTTGTAAAAGAAGTGGTCTGTCTAAATAGGTATGCTGAAGGTAGTCCCCTATTTTGTCGTTTGGTCCTAGCAGAGACCTCGGAGTTTGTGGTGTTACAATATTCAATGCTTTACAGAAATCTCTTGATAATGGTCAGGAAATTTGGATGATTGGCCATGATTTTAGTGTTGTCTTTGAGTGAAGTAGTCATGGGGTCTCGCTTTTCAAACGTTGATAGTCACCATAGTGACTGGAAAGTTCAAACTCGCTGCAATTGCTCTACTGTTGAACAGGTTGACAAAATTCTATCTTCATAGTTTAATTTTTCTTTTTAAGATCGTTACTAGTCCCATTTGATTGCTTTCACCGGGCGACACAGGTCTCTCCCCAGAAATAGATTTTTCCTTTGTCAAAATCCCTTTATAATTTTTTATACAGAGATTGCAGCTTCGCTGTAATCATACTCCTAATACAGTACTGTACTCTGGTTTGTAAACTGTTGTAAGGTAAAATGCCTATTACATTTAAGATGTAATTGTTAAGGAATTTATGAAATAAGATAAAATCAATTTGTAATATGTGTAATATGAATGTGTGAATGAATATTTCGTGTATAGTTTGACATTCATAGTTTTCATGCGTTTTCTGTTTGAAAAAGAATTGTTAGATTTGAAAAAAAATTCATGATTGCACTGAATAACTTTCCCTGCTTGAGTAAATCACATTATATTAATGTATTCTGTTCCACTTTAAGACAGAAGACGGAAAAGGCCAAACTTGCAATTACTGGCAGTATAATCTATGAAGATATAAAGGTCTTATGAAAAATCTTATTGTTTTTGTATTTCAATTCTGTTGTCAATTTGTTGATATTTATTTCTTTTTAGGGGGACAAAGGATTGGCCAGAAGACGGGAGCCGAGGTGGAATAGAAGAAATTATGATGATCTGACTCTTCAACTCTTCATTCTTATTAAAAAAGTGAGTTTAACTTTTATTGAATTTGTCATAAAATTAGTTCGATGAACTAGGGGAAAGGTGGTGACTTAAAACATGTGTTTGTTGATAAAAATGCCTTGAAGATAACCCTTTTACCCCCAGGCTATTTGGAAATTTCCAAATAACCCCCAAGGGGTTATTTTTTTCCCGGCACATTTTGCAGTATATATTTTTTAAATTGCTCTAACTGCCTTAATTTTTGTCATAGAGAGGTCAGGTTGGTCTCTTTCTCTTGGAAAATGCCTGAATTTTTTCAAAGAATTATCAAAAATATGAAAAAAAAAAATTTATAGCATTTTTTTGCAAGGACGTACCGGTACGTCCATGGGGGTAAAGGGATGAGTTTTGTGAAACGTACCAGTACGTCCTTTGGGGGAAAAGGGTTAAGACCGGAAAGGCCAAACTTGGAATCATTGGTAAACCTAGTCCTGGCAGTATAATCTATGAAGATATAAAGGTCTTATGAAAAATCTTATTGCTTTTGTATTTCAATTCTGTTGTCAATTTGTTAATATTTAAAAATTTTTTTTAGGGGGCAAAGAATTGGCCTAAAGATGGGAGCCGAGGTTGAGTAGCCAAGAATATGATGATCTGACTCTTCAATTCTTCATTCTTATTAAAAAAGTGAGTTAAACTTTGTTTATTGAATTTGTCGTAAAATTAGTTCGATGAACTAAGTGAATTGTGGTGACTTAAAACATGTGTTTGTTGATAAAAGATGGTTGACTGTACTATTAGTTCATTTCTCAAAGCCTTCAATTCATCTTCCATACCACACTGCCAAACCGTAAAGTCTAAGCTCACTCACACTTCTCTCTGGACTCAGTTGAGTTGGAGCCCAATGAGTAATGCCCACATTAGGCCTGATATATTATTATATTTATAATTATTATTTCTTGCCAAGCTACAACCCTAGTTGGAAAATCAGGATGCTATAAGCCCAGGTGCTCCAACATGGAAAATAGCAGGATTGGAATTCATAGGGATCAGAAGTAATCATACATTTACTTATTATTTTTCTTTAATTTATTTTCCTGGTTACGCACTTATATAGTTCCATTCATACACTGTTTTACCATCAATAATAATTTTGAAATTGACTCTCATACAGTACTATCTTTTTAACCCTTTTACCCCCAAAGGACGTACTGGTACGTTTCACAAAACTCATTCCTTTACCCCCATGCATGTACCGGTACATTCTTGCAAAAAACTGCTATTTAAAATTTTTTTTGCATATTTTTGATAATTTTTTGAGGAACTTCAGGCATTTTCCAAGAGAATGAGACCAACCTGACCTCTCTATGACAAAAATTAAGGCTGTTAGAGTAATTTTGAAAAAATATACTGCAAAATGTGCTTAGAAAAAAAAAAAAAACCCTGGGGGTTAAGGGTTGGAAAGTTCCAAATTGCCTGGGGGTAAAAGGGTTAGAACATATTAACCTCCACTTTTCATAGTAAAAGTACTGTCTTGTTAAGAAAAACTTTGCTACATTTTTAACTTAATGAATCTACTTAATGTATACAATATTTAATCTAATGACCTTATAACAAATTCTTTATTCCTCAACTATTGAATAAATTTGACATGCTTTTCGCTTTTAGATTTAGCTATACTGTACATTTGTCTCCACTCTTACTCACTTAGTCTACACACATTGGTAAATCTCATATGGTAATATAGCATTTGAAACTTTCCAAATATATATTGCACTTACCACATCAGCATGAAGACATATTTGCTCTAGAGGCCACTTTACTCGAGACCGCAACATCCTTTTCAACAGTCACTTCTATAAATATTATCGGTCATGCTAAGCTTTTCAAACCATGCAACAACTTCTATTCTCCACTCCTCATTCAACTAATAGAATATTTGTATGTATTGACCCAGAATAAATTGCGAAACGGCATAGATATAGAACATAGTCTCCATTATTTATTCAGGTCCAGTTGTTCGTAAATCTTTATACTAAGCTGTATTCCTTGGCAATTTCTAAAGCTTTTTTTTTATTTTCTTGAATATTTTTTGAACGATTTCCTATTTTGTAATAGCCATTTGTTTCTTCTCTTTATTCTTTATTGCCTTACTCATCTAACATGCCTACAGCTAGTCTTCTGTAGTGAACAACACCTCGTAGTAACGGGTAATTTTGAGGAGGGAGAAGTCTAATTGGAAAGGAACCTCTGGTAGTGGTATCACTCGCCCCAGTTTTAATACCGACACCCTTTAGGGGTGAGCGAGCTGGATATATTCCTGGCATTCCATGCAACTTTTTTCTCTGGTATATTTAGCAGTGTTTATACCTTTGAAATGGTGCTTTAAGGAGCATTTCACAGAGCGACACAGGTTGAGCCCAGAAATAGGTTTTTCCTTCAAAATCCCTTTTTTATTTATTGTAGCTTTTATATTTTGTAGTTTTCATGTTCATCCCACTTCATTTTTTTCAAATCTCTTCCTACCCTCGTATACCAACAAACAGTTCCTACTGTACCCAGAAATTCATGGTGAAGTTAGACAAAATACCCATTTATTTCACCACATGTTTCTTGAACTCTAAACCTTCAATTAATCCATTTTCACCTTTATTTTACACAAGTACCCATTAACAAACAGGCACTTTCGTACACTGAGTTTTACCTTAAATAATGAACTTGAAACCTTACTTTATACAAATTTTATACTAAGTATTACCCCTGTTTTGCAGATGTTACTAGTATTGTTTTTAAAAACGCTATGTAATACCTACCCAAGTCGTGAGGCTATCAATCAAAGCTGCGTTCCAACTTATACTACAGTATTATCTTTTATATTGTCATCTCACATCACTATATTACATGTAAAACCTTTATTTCATCTTTTGAATACAGTATGCATTCTTTTCAAGTATAGGACGCATCTCTTCAAACACTTTTTATACCCAGGTCTACCAAACTTCATTTTTAATAAATTCCTGACATTCTCTTTTTCACATCTTAACCCTTTTACCCCCAGGCTCTTTGGACATTTCCAACCCTCAACCCCCAAGGGGTTATTTTTTCCCCAGCACATTTTGCAGTATATATTTTTTAAATTTCTCTAACAGCCTTAATTTTTGTCATAGAGAGGTCAGGTTGGTCTCATTCTCTTGGAAAATGCCTGAATTTTCTCAAAAAACTATCAAAAATATGAACAAAAAAATTTTCATTGCATTTTTTTGCAAGGACGTACCGGTACGTCCATGGGGGTAAAGGGACGAGTTTTGTGAAACGTACCAGTACGTCCTTTGGGGGTAAAAGGGTTAACTATATATACACACACACTCTGCATGACCTTCCATTCCACAACATGTACATTGGCTTCTTAAAGCCTAACCTATTTTAGAAAAATGATTCTTTGGGCCATGATTACAGCACTCCACATACTTCTATGGGATCTAATCCAGTATTCATGAAACATTTACCGTAATCTGACATCTGTAACAATCTTTCACACGCTGATCTACTTTGCCAGAGCCAAAAACAGATACCCATTGACCACCTACTTATTCTTCTTACCCATTCTGTTGTACTTGAAATACCCTTCAATCTGCCTTTTCTTATTATATCCCTCTTAGACTTTGCAATCACATCTCTTCACTCTGGTGTTGCCAGCATGTACTCAGTTACAATATATGTTCATTCTCTTACGCTTTCAATCTCATACTGCTCTTCAAATGTCTTATCCACAACATTAGGCTGCTGGTTTTCAAGTCTTGTTTCCATATGACTTAAGGACATTTTGTTTTGAAATCTTTATTCAAAAGGAACAATTTCTGTCTGGACAGATAAATAGGTGTTAGAAGAGGTAGAGCATTTCTGTTATGCTGAAGTCAGGAGTCAAGTCGAGAGGCATTAACATGGTGAAATAGTCTCCCCCAAAGTCCTCTTATATAATGTTGTATTAATAAAAGAGGGAAAGCCTTATGCAATATGGCCTTGGGACATTGGCTGCACAGTCAAGAAAAATGGATCACACTTTGATAACGGTGGTGGTACAGTTTGGTTTGGGTTGCTAAGGTGGCAATGTAACTGTTAGGTTCTTACAGAGGGGAGAGATGCATGTGATAGTTTATTCAACAAGACAGTGAGCTAATAGACAGATAGTTGCGAACAAAAATGACAAAATTCAAACCAAACAAGACGTTTGATAGCAAACTTAAACAGGTTTATATTATTAGAGCAGGGGAGACCGAGAGAAAAAAAAACAATAAATTTAGTGTATGATCATGTATGAAACACATGCTGTACACCATGTTCTTGTTCCCCTTATACTTCACAAGAATTAGGTTTACAAACTTTGATAATCTATTTTATGATGTACTTTTATCACAGTGTGCGTAACTTCAAAGTTGGTGTATAATTATACATACAGTACTTATATCTTTTACTAGATGTTGGCTTAGGCTGTCACATTCATTCATCACCACAGTTCATACATTTTCATATGTTCATATCTATCATGGGATAATTATAAATATAGAATTGTGCCTTTCACATATAATACCTGTACATCTTAGTGTGAAATATAAGTTAACCCACAGCAAACCATAGCACCACCCCTAACAAAATGCGTTCTATTTTCCTCAATACGGCAGCCTGTTTTTCTCCATTACATAGTAGTATAGGCCGTATTGCATATGGTTTTCCCGTCTCTACTAATTGGACATTATATAATAGGATCTTTGGTGCAGACAATTTTTTTTTTATGATGCTGCTACTTTTCTGTACAGCCCTCTTGCTTCCTGCTTTGAATTCCTCTGTAACAGAAATACCTTTCCTAAGACCTGTGCATCTGTCCCAGCAGGTTAATTTACTTGATCATATGCTTTATATTTGATTTAAAATCCCTTAACCCTTCTACCCCCAAAGGACGTACTGGTACGTTTCACAAAACTCGTCCCTTTACCCCCGTGGACGTACCGGTACGTCCTTGAAAAAAACTGCAATTTACATTTTTTTTTGCATATTTTTGATATTTTTTTTGAGAAACTTTAGGCATTTTCCAAGAGAATGAGACCAACCTGACCTCTCTATGACAAAAATTAAGGCTGTTAGAGCAATTTAAGAAAAAATATACTGCAAAATGTGCTTGAAAAAAATAACGCCTGGGGGTTAAGGGTTGGAAAGTTCCAAAGAGCCTGGGGGTAGAAGGATTAATAAACATTACTTAATCCAACACACATCTTGACACCATCTGTCAGCTTTACTATCTTGAACCACATATTTCTATGCAACTTTGTTGGTGGTTTACATATTTTTCATTAATCCTGTTCTTGTCATCATTAGGTTCATTTTGTTATACATGGATTTTCAAATATCTTAATCGGTACTAACCACCACTGCTTTCTCGGATTAATATCAATGCTTCACTACCATAGATGATTGTCTTTTTAAAATCTATTCATGATATAGTGGGGATTGGGGCTGTGAGGACAAGATATATTTTCTTTATTCAACAGTTTTTACAATTGCATGTGATCACACAATTTACTTTCATATGCTCACAATTCTACCGTTAATGATAATCATGAAATGGACCATCATATTTATTTTACACTATATTATATGCACTTATCACTTGGTAATAGTACAGTATTATTGACAAAGCAGCCAATCTTAGCGCTTACCTAAATGAAAGTAATTAATATATGAAGTTGCATAAAACTTAATACTGTACCCTATTTATCAATCTCAAACCGAAGCAATTTTTACATATGCATGTTACATTCCTCTATTACGTAGCCCTCTGCAACACACCCATGTTCTAGTATAGGACCTGTACTCAACCATTTCCTTGACGGATTTTTATTCACTCGTACTCTTGTCAGATTCCTATTGCTCAAAATATTGCCTATGTTCCATTTAATCCCTTATTCTAGGTTCAAAATACATTGTTCTGCCCTCGCACTTGTTTCGTATTTTAATAACTGAAGTTATTTGTTCTACCACTCAAGTTTTGTGAAATTTTATATATTTCTTCAAACATTTAGTATTTCTATCCACTCCTGACCTTTGCCAATTTTCCCATTCCCTACCAGATCAACTCAGTTTATAAGTTTGCTTATTGGAGCTGTGCTGTTTCCTATCAGATCAAATCATGCTTTAGTTTGTACATACACTTCTTAGAGTCGAGCACATCCCAACAAAATGGCCTTGTTGAATACAATGTCCACACCCCCTCCATTCTGTGAAATTGTGTTGCCTATTACACTTCCGTACTTTCATTCACACGATGCCCTTTCTCTCTGCAACTAAAGCATGTGCTGTGTGATCACCTTAAACCAAATTTATTACATCTTAAACCCCTTCCAGTTTGTCTTTTATCCTTTCTTGTATATCTTAGGATACTTATTTCTGTGTTCTAGAATTCTGGGTATACAGTATATAGTGTACTCATTTTGATTAGTGACACAATTCCGCAGTTTTCATCCAGAAATATTGCCATAACTTTTACTGGGTTGCTTATCAAGAGCAAGTCTATATGCCTTCTACTATGAAACACTTTTCTCCTTATTTTCTCATATATACACTATCCATTTCTTGCATTCATGTAAATTTTAATCTCTCAATTTTCCACTATTTCCTGCACACCATCTCATTTAAATATTTCTTTTACCCATCTCATTTTATCCTTTTCTAAATGGTAAACACAGACATTGCTCACGGGGTAGCCAAGAAATTCTTTATCAACATCCTATAGTCATTTATATCCTTGTTTCCACACAGTACGTTTTCTTTCCTAAAGTCTCCATTCTAATTGTATATATCCTGTCTAATTTCGTCCCGTTCTGTCTTGCAATTCTTGCTTCTTTGTGGTGTAACTGTAACGTATCAAGCAAGAAGCTTTGTTGCGTTCCACCGTGATCATTTATTTTACTGACAATAGCCAACATGAAATCTCACCCATCATCTTAACCTTCTCCCTTCTCATAGGCAGTAGCAAGGAAGCAATCTTTCTACTGCGTTCTTCCATTGATTTACCTCCTTTCTGGGCTCTATCCATGCACCATTGCAATGTATTTTATTAAAATAGTTGGGTGCTTTAAAAAGTACAGTACTGTACTTCACATGGAAACTTATTACTGTAGGTATTTGGTATTTATTAACCCTTTTACCCCCAAAGGACGTACTGGTACGTTTCACAAAAGCCATCCCTTTACCCCCATGGACGTACCGGTACGTCCTTGCAAAAAAATGCTATAGAAATTTTTTTTTTTTTTTTCAATTTTTTGTAAATTTTTTGAGAAACTTCAGGCATTTTCCAAGAAAATGAGACCAACCTGACCTCTCTATGACAAAAATTAAGGCTGTTAGAGCAATTAAAAAAAAAAATACTGCAAAATGTGCTGGGAAAAAGAATAACCCCCTGGGGGTTAAGGGTTGGAAATTTCCAAATAGCCTGGGGGTAAAAGGGTTAAAATGCTTAAGTGCTTTAAAAAGTACAGTACTGTACTTCACATGGAAACTTATTAATCTAGGTATTTATTTTTTGTAATATGATAGCAGGTTTCAAGAACTTTTTCCTGTTCAATAAGGTATATAGGAAATGTGCAAGTAGCTTTTTACGAAAAAAATCCGTCGTGTCGAAATTCGCTTAGCTTTTGGTCTCTCGCAACAAATTCATGATATAGAGTTGGGTGTTACTGTACTGTGTAGTGGTTGCAGTTACATCCAATTTTCTTTCTCCTGACTTTTTGCTTAACTCCATCCATGAAGATAATGAGTCGGACTTTTAAGCCTCACATCTTTACCACCTCACTAGTCATTGCCCACTCGACACTACTCTTGCATGCTTCTATAAAACTTTCACTTTTCTAAGCTTTTATTTTCAATGTATACAGTATTATACAATCTCATTTTCACCCAGAATGTACCTTGACAAATTATCATATTTTTTTTGGTATGCTATAATGTTTTTTATTCATTTTACTTTCCACAAAACTGTAATCAATGTATGATCCATGCATCCTCTTCAAAATCCACAGTTCTTTCCTTTACCAATTCTTCTTTCACCTTCCTTCCTTAGTATGTGGCAGTCAAGATCCTACCGTACACCTTCCTTAGTATTTGGCAGTCAAAATCCTACCGTACACCTTCCTTAGTATGTGGCAGTCAAAATCCTACCGTACACCTTCCTTAGTATTTGGCAGTCAAAATCCTACCGTACACCTTCCTTAGTATGTGGCAGTCAAAATCCTACCGTACACCTTCCTTAGTATGTGGCAGTCAAAATCCTACCGTACACCTTCCTTAGTATGTGGCAGTCAAAATCCTACCGTACACCTTCCTTAGTATGTGGCAGTCAAAATCCTACCGTACACCATCCTTAGTATGTGGCAATCAAAATCCTACCGTACACCTTCCTTAGTATGTGGCAATCAAAATCCTACCATACACCTTCCTTAGTATATCAAGTAATATTTGTCCCCTATAATTCCTACAAGTCACTTTTATCTTTATATTCTTTCATTCTTTCACCAACTTTGCATCCTGTAGGCTAATTTTTAAAAACCCTGATAGCCATTTAATCATACTTATCACCAGTGCAGCTTCTGGTTTGTAATATCCTCTGTCTTCCTATTTTTGAACCTCTTATTTACTTTTCTTATATCTTCAGCAGTCATTGACAACGTGCAGATTTAGAAGTATAATTCACCGAGTCTGTACTCTGCACATTGGTGCACTGCCCCTAGAGCAGGGGAACAATATTTCTTTGGTATTGGGCTGTATTGGATTCCCTGTTCTAGCCTTGAACAGGGAAGTCATTGGAGAGACCAGAGCACCTCCCCAAAAATTAGTTTTTCCTTTGTCAAAACTCTGTTTGTAGTTTTGCATCACTAGGTCCTGCCACTCTAGTATGCCTCACATTCAATTAACCCTTTCACCCCCATGGACGCACCGGTACGTCCTTGCAAAAAACAGCTATTTACTTTGTTTGCATATTTTTGATAACTTGAGAAATTTCAGGCATTTTCCAAAAGAATGAGATCAACCTGACCTCTCTATGACAAAAATTAAGGCTTTTAGAGGAATTTAAAAAAAAATATATTGCAAAATGTTTGAAAAAAAAATGCCTGGTGGTTAAGGGTTGGAAAGTTCCAAATAGCTTGGGGGTAAAAGGGTTAATTTCCACTGCATCATTACATCTCATTTTCCTTTTCAAATTGATAAAATTACACTATCAACATTTATATTTCCTCTCCAAATTTTCAATCCTTCAAACTCATTCTGTTGAGTTTCTGTCCATGATGGTGGTGAATATTAATGGTAATTGTACAATTACAAATGACCTGTGACCTTTAATTGATGGGATGTACTGCAGTATCCTCCACAGAGAGACAAATTACTTACCTTCTACAAGGATATGTAATATAGCAATATGCTGGAACGTTCTACAGCTCCCTTTACTTTATTGATTCTCAATTTGATAAATATTCACCATTCTCCTAAACATTCACTGCCAGACCAACCATGTCCAGTTTGTACATTTGCTTCTTGGAGCCTTATGCTTCCTGGGACAATATCCTTTCTGACCGCGATTTGCATTCCCCATCCTTTCTGACCGCGATTTGCATTCCCCATCCTTTCTGACCGCGATTTGCATTCCCCATCCTTTCTGACCGCGATTTGCATTCCCCATCCTTTCTGACCGCGATTTGCATTCCCCATCCTTTCTGACCGCGATTTGCATTCCCCATCCTTTCTGACCGCGATTTGCATTCCCCATCCTTTCTGACCGCGATTTGCATTCCCCATCCTTTCTGACCGCGATTTGCATTCCCCATCCTTTCTGACCGCGATTTGCATTCCCCATCCTTTCTGACCGCGATTTGCATTCCCCATCCTTTCTGACCGCGATTTGCATTCCCCATCCTTTCTGACCGCAATTTGCATTTCCCTTCCACTCTGTGAAACCCACTCTTGCTGTATGGCATAGCTTATTACACTTTTAGAACTTTCATTCACACAATGCATTTTCTTTATCTAGTGACCACCTAAATTATTCTTCTATTGACCAAAGCTATTACATATAAATCACCTTTTAATCTGACTTTTCTCTTTTATATCTCTTATGAATCTTTTATTTCATATATGTGAGATGCCAGGCGTACACAGTTCTATTTTTGCATTCTCTCACGCTCTCATTCCCATAGTATTCATCCAGAGAGATTACTATGGCATTCACTGGGTTACATGATCTACTGTTTCCAGCACACCATCCCATTACAATTTTCCATTTACACATTTTTTGCTTTACAAATTGATACTTTCGGACACTGACGTGGACAGTGGAAAAGAAATTCAGTACAAACGCCATACGTTCATTTATATCCTTGACTGCTTACGGTACTACTGTATTACTTTCATAAAGTTTCCAGTTATGCATGCACATCTTGTCTTATTTTTTCTAATTCTATCTGCTACAAGCTTAGTTTTGGTCTTAACCCTTTAACCCCCAGGCTATTTGGAAATTTCCAACCCTTAACCCCAAGGGGGTTATTTTTTTTCCTAGCACATTTTGCAGTATATATTTTTTTAAATTGCTCTAACAGCCTTAATTTCTGTCATAGAGAGGTCAGGTTGGTCTCATTCTCTTGGAAAATGCCTGAATTTTCTTAAAAAATTATCAAAAATATGAAAAAAAAAAATTTATAGCATTTTTTGCAAGGACGTACCGGTACGTCCATGGGGGTAAAGGGATGAGTTTTGTGAAACGTACCAGTACGTCCTTTGGGGGTAAAAGGGTTAATGGCAGCTCTTTTCATATTCACCTGATCACTCGACCTCTCAGAGATTCATAACTGTTCACCCACACGCATAATTGTTGTAAAAAAGTAAGCCAATTTCCCTTCCGAAAAACTGGCAAATTTGTACATTCCTAATTATTTTTTTTTCAAAACTACCACTAATTTCTCTTCAAACCACTGTACTGTATACTGTACTATCAGGGACTTTATGTAGTAACGATATCTTAAAAACTTTTCCTAAATTCTCTCTGATTTGCTCATATTTGCTTTCTTATCCTTACCCATTTGATCTCTTATTTGTTGGTGAATACTTTGACTTTACTTTTCTTCTTCTTCTTTGTCTACATCTTTTCCCACTTTTATGTGGGGTCGATGTATCTGGCCAGTGTTCTCCACCTACCTCTGTCCCACACTTCATCACTGGTTAATCTCACAATCGCCACAGGCCATATTGGTTTTGGCTAATTTTTCATGGCTGGATGCCTTTCCTGCCGCCAACCCTCCCCATTTACCCGGCCTTGGGGCCGGTGTGACGGTCTTTGGAAATTTCCAACCCTTAACCCCCAAGGGGTTATTTTTTTCCCAGCACATTTTGCAGTATATTTTTTTTAAATTGCTCTAACAGCCTTAATTTTTGTCATAGAGAGGTCAGGTTGGTCTCATTCTCTTGGAAAATGCCTGAATTTTCTCAAAGAATTGTCAAAAATATGAAAAAAAAAAATTTTTATAGCATTTTTTTGCAAGGACGTACCGGTACGTCCATGGGGGTAAAGGGATGGGTTTTGTGAAACGTACCAGTACATCCTTTGGGGGTAAAAGGGTTAATCAACTCAATCCAATACAGTATATAGCTTCTTAATAAACTCAATCCAATGAATTTGAGCGAAATTCTATATTCATCGATCTCACGATACACACATGCATTTTTAAACCTAGCAACCTTGGCACTCCAATATAAAATTTAATTGCATTGCCAAATGACTCCCACAATACATTGCAACACAATATTTGTTTTTACATGGACTGTATACAAATCTTCATCCTTTAACAAGTTAGATAAAAACAAAGATTGTCTACAAACTTCCCAGACTGTCTATTATATGCAAGAATGGATAATTTTTTTATTAATAGGATTATGTATTCAGCATTGCTAGAACCCAGATGTTAAAATTTATAAGGTGGTGTCAGTAGTTACTGGTAGGTGGCAAGGAAGCCTCACTCCCCTGGTGTAATACTGAATGGCCACTTTTTCAGCCGCCGGAAATTAGACGTACTATACTCCCAGCACTGTCGACTGGCATTTTTAATCTTATTCCTTTAGATAATTGTTGGAAGTTTGTTCTGTGCAAAGGATATTAATGAAGATGAAAGGTTTTTCTGTTTTCCAGACATTTGTAGCTAACTGACAGTTGTCTGTGTATCTTGCTTATATGGTTTCTTGTTCCTGTTTGACAGCATTACTGTTACTGTTTATTTCCTTATGCATGATAGGAGTAGCTACTGCTGCCGAGTTGAAGGGGAGGGTCACTGCCCTTATTGTCAGAATTTTCTTGTATACAGGTGGTTCTAGAATTTAGAGACTTATCTCCTGATAGTGCTGCCTCTTCATAGAGTACCGAGGATCTCTTTCCTCAGTGTGTCTTTGGCATCAGCCAGATGCCAGACAACTTCTTCTCTTCACTCACTTCCAGTCATAATGGAAGTGTTCCACCCTTCTTTTTGGACCAAGGCCTAGAAGACTGATCGATAGGAGTTGCGTAGGTTACGCTACCGTATCTCTCCTCATGGGAGAGACAGTACTGCCAAATGGACTTGCTTCACCAAAGACGAAAAATAAGACGAGACAATGCAGAGGACACTTGAGAGTGCTCCTTTTACTTATGACAAGCACTTCCTTACATGCTCATGTGCACCAACTAACATGCTAATTTATGCATGTGTAATCTTGCATTACTTGTGTTTGTGCTCATGCTCCTGCGCCTGCTTTGTTTTCGCTCACACTCCTTCACCCTTAGTTGTTTGCATGCCCATTAGAGCACTACTAGGCGTGTGCCTCTACCTTGGCTTGCTCAAGCGCCCATGAGTTCTCTCCTGTGTGTTCTCCTACTCCTACAGGAGAGAGCTCTCGCATGTTTACTCGTAGCCTAGTTTATTCTCCTACTGGACAGGTGCCCTTCTACAGCAGGGCCCTCCTGCAGAAGAGTACCCTCACCTCTTCGTTCACCTTCTTGTGAGAGTGCACATTCTGCATTTCAGAAGAGTGTTATAGCTTGGCTAGTAATGATAAAGGTAATAATAATAGGGGCTCAGCAGGTCAGGTCAGTAAATCAAGCTCGCCCACGGGACAAGAAACATCTCGCCTAGGATAGGTCATGACGTTACTCCAGAATGAGAGGTAATGTCAAGTGGCCTTGTTAACTTTTTTATCTCCCCCTTCCTTGGGATGCAGTAATCACTATGTTATATGCTGGACCAGACAATGAATGTAGGTTGAGGTCCACATGATCAAACATCTTTTCTAAGTAGTAAGTTTGTTTAGAAGCTCCTCTCCCATCTTTCCTAATGAGGGGGTGAATAGATGTGTATGCACCCATGTTCTCGTATGACCCTACATGTAGACAGCATATCCCCCTCACAGATATAGGTTCTTCCCTTGACCGCATACCAGGCCATGGTTGTAATCTAGTGGCTAATTAGGAGTCAGGGCTTCATTGTCACCAGCCAGTAACACCTCGTTATAGATTTTAACAACCACGATCAAGCTTTGCTGAAAGTATACGCTTATTAAAGGACTTGGTTTTGTATATTTAGGGAAAATACAAATCACTTCAGATATTACAATCATTGATAAATCTTCGGTACAGTATAGCATTTCTCTATATGAAATCCTCTCGCTATTTGGTTCACACATCCCAAATTTATTTGGGTATGCTTTAAGTAGAGTTCATTCCCTGTTTTGATGATACACTGTAATTGGTCCAAATAAAGATGAATTAGTAGTCTCTGAATTACAAGTCTCTAATCTTTTGCATTCATCATGCTACTAATCTTAAGTATTTTGTTTTGGCTTATTCCTAGTAATGCTATTAATCAAATTTTATATTAATTCCTAGTTTGTGAAGCTGGAAATGCCTATTAAAGCTTATCTGTTAAGGATATTGTATTTAGAAGGAAGGATTAATGTTCAGTGGTTTATTGATAAGTGTAGGATGTGTGATAATTTCCTGTGCAACCTTCTAATAACTAAATTATTTCACCCGTATAAAGCATTCATATTTTCTGTCTATTCCCTCGCTCATGTTGAACAGGCTGACATAAGTCTTTTTATAGTTTATTTATGTAATATCTGTTTTGATGTTAACGTTTTTAAAAGATTTTAATTGTTCATTACTTTTCATATTGTTTATTAACTTAATTTTTTTACTTGCTGGGGTATTTTTCCCTGTTGGAGCCCTTAGGCTTATAACATCTTTCTTTTCCAACTAGGGTTATAGCTTAGCTAGTAATAATTATCATGTGGCAGTGTGACGTCAGCAACATAATCCTAAGGAGGTTGGCAATCCTTGGACGTTGATGCGCACCGTTTGGAGTTTTACTGCTGTAGTGTGTGAAGCAGAAGGATGATTTCCTTCAGTGTCTTTCTGTTTCTGGAAAGGTGCTTGGGCCTTGCCTCTCCCTGGGAACTTAACCCTTTTACCCCCAGGCTCTTTGGAAATTTCCAACCCTTGACCCCCAAGGGGTTATTTTTTCCCCACCACATTTTGCAGTATATTTTTTTTAAATTGCAGTATATTTTTTTTAAATTGCTCTAACAGCCTTAATTTTTGTCATAGAGAGGTCAGGTTGGTCTCATTCTCTTGGAAAATGTCTGAATTTTCTCAAAAAATTATCAAAAATATGAAAAAAAAAATTTATAGCATTTTTTTGCAAGGACGTACCGGTACGTCCACGGGGGTAAAGGGATGAGTTTTGTGAAATGTACCAGTACGTCCTTTGGGGGTAAAAGGGTTAACACACACTCCATGATAGTACGACCAGGTGATATCTCTTCCCAGTTGCGTCGTCACCACTGGACTGAACGACTTTCAAGAACAAGTTCAAGTGCCAACACACACTCCATGATAGTATGACCAGGTGAAATCTCTTCCCAGTTGCATCGTCACCCATTGGACTGAACGACTTTCAAGAACAAGTTCAAGTGCCAACACACACTCCATGATAGTATAACCAGGTGATATCTCTTCCCAGTTGCATCGTCACCACTGGACTGAAGGACTTTCAAGAACAAGTTCAAGTGCCTTGTTCACTTCTGCTGTTAAATCTTTGTGTTGGTGTACTGGGACTGGGTTGATATGATAAACAGAGAGAAGCATCTCTTGTGTTTGCCCTTTAAACACACATGGATGCTTACCCCTCTCATTGTCATCCAAAGTCGAGGGACTCTTCTTGAAATGAATTATTGGCAATTTTGTCTGACTAAAAGGTGATTTTTTATAAAGAACTCTGGTTTTTATGGCTAAGAAAAACAGATTATTTTAATTTTCTTTATTAACTTACATCCAGGCTTTTTGTATGTCAACTAATATATAACTTACCACCTTTAACAGGAAGGCTTCTTTGGGAAGAAAAAAAAACGGCAGAAGACTTCATTCCACTACACGGGGACCTTGGCAAAGCCGTGAAGTTCATCAACAGGAACCACCTGGAAGAGAAGAAACGACATTGAAGAAAACCCCAAAAATAACTCGAAGTTTTATTCCAGCTGTTACCAAGTTGTGGAATGATCTTCCTAATTGAATAGTTGAATCAGTAGAACTTCAAAAGTTTAAAGTTGGAATGCTTTTTTGTTGACCAGGCGGACATGAGTCTTTTTATAGTTTATATATGACATATTTGTTTTTTATGTTAATAGTTTATATACGACATATCTCTTTTGACATTACTTGCTTTAGAATGATTTATTGTTAATTTGCTCTCCATTTGTTTGTTTCCTTATTTCTCACTGGGCTATTTTTCCCTATTGGAGCCCCTGGGCTTATAGCATCTTGCTTTTCCAATTAGGGTTGTAGCTTGGATAATAATAATAAGGCTTCAGTTGCATCATAACATGTATCATCATAACATATTTGTATTGTAATGGAAATTTATTTCATTCATAAATCATTGCTTCTGTAGTTAAACACTTCTGAAATTGTAATAATAATCCCTTTAACATGACCCAAAAATCAATTAAAGTTACTAACAATTTGTCCTGATAACCGAGGGTCTTGCAAAACGTCTGTAAAAAGTCATTTCTTTAAAGCAGCTGAAGATAGTTTGATAATCATTTTTAAGCCTGAACAAAAATATATTAGTATGATGAAAAATATCAAACATGAAATTTTTTTTCATGTTACAAAACTGATAAAAAAATAAAAAAGCCAGAATAAAACCGTTAAACCAAGATACAAGCTTTGATTTTGCGGACCAAATAGCTGGAAAAACCACAACTTTTCAAGGTAAAACAGAGAAAACAAGAATACTAAAAATCTTTCTAAACAGAAATTAACTACAAAATCTGTAAAACTGGAATACCAAAAAAAAAAAAAAAAAAAAACTACTAAGACAAAACTGTTACGTGGAAAACCAAAAAAACTCACTTTTCAAAAAGGAAAACTAAAAAGTGAATCTGGGAAAACCAGAACAAAGAAAGGTAGAATAGAAATTAACGAACGAAAACAAAGTGTAAAACTGGAATACTAAATATTCAAGGTAAAACAATTTAATTCTGGTTAATGTTTAAAACAGAAAACTCAAGGTAAAACAGACAGAAAACAACTAAAACAAGTAAAAGGTAACAAAGTTCTCTGTTTAAAACAGAAAACTAAAACATGTTTTTAAAACAAAAAACTTTTTAAAACAGAGAACTAAAACATGGAGTGTAACTCCAAGGTTAAACAAACCCGTTTATGAAACAGAAAACTGAACCATGGTAAAAAAACAAACCCGTTTATAAAACAGAAAACTAAACCATGGTAAAAAACAAACCCGTTTATAAAACAGAAAACTAAACCATGGTAAAAAACAAACCCGTTTATAAAACAGAAAATAAACCGAGAACTAAAACATGTTTTTAAAACTCCAAGGTTAAACAAACCCGTTTATAAAACAAAACTAAACCATGGTAAAACACAAATTAACAAACCCGTTTATAAAACAGAAAACTAAACCATGGTAAAAAACAAACCCGTTTATAAAACAGAAAATAAACCATGGTAAACAGAGAACTAAAACATGTTTTTAAAACTCCAAGGTTAAACAAACCCGTTTATAAAACAAAACTAAACCATGGTAAAACACAAATTAACAAACCCGTTTATAAAACAGAAAACTAAACCATGGTAAAACAAAAATTAACAAACCCGTTTATAAAACAAAACTAAACCATGGTAAAACAATTAACAAACCCGTTTATAAAACAGAAAACTAAACCATGATAAAACAATCTAAAAAATAAAACAGAAAACAACTTGTTTTCTGATGAACTACTAAAACGAACAGAAAACTAAAACAAATTCAAGGTTAGGAAAACCAACTTCTTGAAAACTGAACACTAAAACAAGTTGAAACAGACAGAAAACAACTAAAACAAGTTTAAGGTTAGGAAAATAAAAACTAAACTGAAAAATAAACTCCAAGGTTAGGAAACAACCCTGTTTAAAACAGAAAACTAAAACTCCAAGGTTAGGAAACAAACCTGTTTAGGAAACAACCCTATTTAAAACAAAACTAAAACTCAACAGAAAAATAAAACTCCAAGGTTAGGAAACAACCCTGTTTAAAACAGAAAACTAAAACTCCAAGGTTAGGAAACAAACCTGTTTAAAACAGCAAACTAAAACTCAACAGAAAAATAAAACTCCAAGGTTAGGAAACAACCCTGTTTAAAACAGAAAACTAAAACTCCAAGGTTAGGAAACAACCCTGTTTAAAACAGAAAACTAAAAAAATAAAACTCCAAGGTTAGGAAACAACCCTGTTTAAAACAGAAAACTAAAAAAATAATTTTAAAACAGAAAACTAAAACTCCAAGGTTAGGAAACAACCCTGTTTAAAACAAAAAACTAAAAAAATAAGTTTAAAACTGAAAACTAAAACTCCAAGGTTAGGAAACAACCCTGTTTGAAACAGAAAACTAAAAAAATAAGTTTAAAACAGAAAACTAAAACTCCAAGGTTAAGAACAACCCTGTTTAAAACAGAAAACTAAAAAAATATGGAGTTTTTTTATTTCAGGCAAAACAAACTAAAACAATAACAATGATTTTACAAGGTCAGAAAAAAATATACGACTAATAAATTCAAATTTCAAATTCAAATTCAAATTCTTTATTTCAGCTGTAGAGCCATATACAAAATATTACAATAAAATTAATAGTTATATACAAATATATTAGGAGTAAAACAAAAGGTCTAAACACAGAAAATGTGTTGAGACCACTCTTTAAAAACTAATGATTTTTTAAAACTATCACTGTTAAAAATTGCACAAATTAAGTGGTTTTTTGAACTCTTTGCTCTCTGAAACAAACTTACAATACATTTTCTCACTAATTCATCAAATGTTGGTATTCCTAAAGAAACAAAGTGTCCACTTACTCTCGAAAACCTTTCTATTCCCATCAGGTACCTAAAAGAGTCATTGTAACATATCTTAAGTTTTCGTAGGGTTTCCTTTTTACATTTCATTGCCAGAGGCATACAATACAGGGAAGTACAGAAAGATCTGAACAAATGTACTTTTGCCTCATCATTGCACATATGAAAGTTCCTCAGCAGCATATTGCCTCGCAAGCATTGCCCTCGATAGAGTGATGCAATATGGTCATCGTCCTTTAGATTGTCATTAATATTCATGCCAAGATATTTACATGACTTAACGACTTCCAACCTGACGTCATTAATATAGAGTGACGGTTCACTAAATGATAAAAAATTACAGGGTTTTATTACAAGAACTTTGGTCTTGTCAGGATTGGCTTCAAGATAATGGTACTTCAAATATTCCATACTTTTATCTATGAGTATTTGCAACGCTTTTAAAGATGGGGCTAAAAGTATTATATCATCTGCATAAAAGATATGATTCACCTTAACCTCTCCCACTGTGCAACCACCTTCCCTGCTGAGGACCTTTGTACTTAAGTCATCCACATATACGGCAAACAGAAGTGCTGATAGAACACTACCCTGTCTAATACCACAACTGGGTTTAAAAGGAGAGGAAAGACTATTACCCCACATTACTCTAAAGTCCTGAGTTTTGTACCAGTACTGCAGCAGTGCTATAATGTAAAATGGCACATGTCTTCTCTTTAAAATTTGAAATAATCTTTCATGACACACTTTATCGAAAGCCTTGGACATATCCATTGCGCATACAAAAACTGGTGTGTTTTTTGACCTATAAAACTGGCATGTTTGTTTAAAAAGAAAAAGGGCCATATCAGTGCTGTGTTTAGTTTTATAAGCAAATTGATTATCGGAAGTTGTTAACAAGTCTTTGCATCTCTGTAGGATGATGCATTCAAATAGCTTAGAAATAATAGAGGCAAGGGCTATTGGACGATAGTTATTCTTATCAGAGAGAGACTTATGGTGATCTTTAACTAAATTCAGAATTTTTATTTCAGTCAGATTTTTTGATACGAAGTGATGTCTACACAAACAAGTGAACAAAAGTGACAGATGCACATGAAGAGTTGGATGGGCATATCGTAAGTGATTCCCTGTGATTCCATCAAGGCCCGGGGCACTATTTAACGAAAGGGATTTTAAAGCATCTTGAACGTCTTTAACGGAAACAATTGGTATGGTGCTTTCTTCATCTTCATTTTCCATCGATAAAGACATTTTTGGATGGTTCGTGCCTTCCATAATATGAGCATAATGATTCTTCCAACCTTCTGCTATGTTTGACTCTCCCCTTATTCCATCAATACTAACCGGTAGTTTAGTAGTTTTCTTTCTTATTTTGTTTATTGTTTTCCAAGGATTTCTCCTGCTCATATCTCTAGCGATTTTTTCCTTTGTTGTTTTGTTTACCGTGTTCTTGCAGACTTTGAGTGCCTTTTTAAAATTTCGTTTAGACAGGACCATCTCATCGTATTGCACACCCGATCTCGGCATTCCCATTTCCTTCCATAATAAATACTTTTGTCTGGCTGTAACGTGGTGTAATTTGACGTTTTCATTCCAGCCTGGTATTCCATGACTTTTATATACCTTTCCGGTATTTTTTGTATCCCCACTCTTAATCAATGCATCAACAAGATCGACAGCAAATGTTTCAATTAGAAATACATGGTTTCTGTCTCTGCATCCCCTTGTTCTACAGACAATTGCCTCAACTGGAAGCTCTATTTCTTTTAGTGTCTTCTCGCTTCGAACTTTATATTCATCATTATTTCTAACCTCGTAAGTTATTCTCCGATTATTGGTCCCTGCTACTCTGTATGCTGAAAAATCTTGTACACAAAGTTTAAAACCCAGAGGCTTATGGTCTGAGCCTATCTCCTCGTAAAAAACCTTAAAACATCGAAGTGCACTCAAGAGGGAGTCAGGGCACACGACATGGTCCAGCCACCTCGTGTGACCCGTAGCATCGCTTACCCACGTATGGGTATCCTGTGGTAATGAGGTGATGTCGGCTGCACAGCAGTCGTATTCATCACACCACCCAAATAATTCTGCACCAAATTCGGATGAAATGTGAGCGTTAAAATCCCCCACAGCAATAACATGATCATTCTGATGTTCTTCAAATAGACATTTAATTTTCCCTAATTTATTTAAGTATTCCTCAGTATTAGAACCGTTATAATAGGGCATATAACAATTGATAACCCTTATCGTACTACCACCAAGACTAATATCTATACATAAAAAGCGTTCGTCTCTTGTGGGTATTTTCCTGACATACGGAGAGATCTCCTCATGAACTAAAAAAGCTAGTCCCCCATATGGCCTTCCTCTCACCAGAGCTTGACTTAGGTCTACTGGTGATGACGATATGGAATCAAAGTTGCTATCAATATTGTTTAAAAAGTTACTCTCCTGTTGTGGCAAAAATGTTTCTTGTAATGCTATTATCTTATAGTTATTACATAAATTCTTTACAACGTGGACATTTTTCCTGACAGATCTACAGTTAAAAGTTGCTATATTAATTGCAGCCATGATTAATTTCTTTTTTCGTACCATTTCCTTACCATTACGCCTTTTGGCCAATTAACAGACTGGAAAAGGTTAGTTACTTTACACTTTTCAATGCTCTCGATTGATATTTTAAAGGAAACATAATTGTCATGTTTCGCTTGGAGTTTCTGACATTGAACTGAATTTTTACCAGATACATTTATGACATGGATTTTCAATTCATCTTCATTTACAAGAGGGCTTAACCTAGACACAAAAAGAGAAATATTGGTGAGAGGTTCAGCTGCCAGTAGACCGGTACCCTCATTGGTTCCTATCACTGCAGGTTTTCTTCTTAATAACTTGGTTGAGGTGGCCAAACCGGGGTGTGAAACTCCAGATGGTCCGTTTTCGTTTCTCCTCTGCATCTGCCTTCGCACTTTTCTCCGCTGCCATGGCTGGAGCTCCCATTCATTCAAAGATGTTGATGATGTCGTGGAGGCTAGATCCTCATCTGAATCATTCTGTAGCGTGACATCCCGAGTAACCGTTTTATTACTCGTGCCCTCCCCAGTATACAGTTCAGCAGTTCCTTTAGAAGCTTCGCCAGATGTAAATTTGTCAGTGTTTTTAAAGACTTCTGTATAAAATCAGAAATCAATTAAAAAGACCAAAAAATTCAAACCGGATAAAATCCAACAATACTGGGTCCAACAGTCGACAACTAAAAAATACTAAACATTTTCGATGGCAAAAAGTTGACTACTAAAAGTTTTGAAATAATAAAATATTCAAATTAAGAATGAAAAAAAGTGACCTGATGCAATCAAGACTAAGAACAAGCCATTAAGTCCAAGTTAAGAGAGAAAACTGTAAAAAGAGAGTGCGGATAAGAGTCATTGAGGAAGACAGTCATAGGCTTTTTGATTACTGACGAATCACTTGACATTCGAACCATCAAAGGACAACGGGATGATAGCGAAGAATTAAATTTCTTCGTAGTAGTGTGTAAAAGAAAAGAATAAAAAAAGATTAAATAAATGACCGTGAAGCTTATCATTTAAACTACTGTACTCACCAAAAACAGCTTTTGTAACGAATCAATATTGGTGATTTGTGACCAAGTAGAAGCAAAGTCCTTATCCTCTGTTTATCATCTTCAAATCAAGCTCCGTTTTCTTCAACACCTCTGTAGGGGAAGATTTAACAGAGTAGCATATATCATTAAAGTCAAAGTTCATTTAACATGTACAAAGCCAGTTAGAGAGCCTATTTTCCAAAAACAAAATTATGAACTAATTTCTTACATTATGCAAAGCTAAGAAAAAGTAATCTAAGGTCTCCATAGTCCCTTATTTTATTAAAAAAATAATCGGTACTTTAAAGGGATAAAAACGTAAATTAGAAAAAATAAATGGTGTACTCTGCTATCCCCAAAAATTTATTTCAAATTACAACTAAATATCCACATATCCTATTATCCACTGCATAGAATATTAAATTTATTGAAATAAGGGTAAAAAAAGAAATTTATATAAAGTTTTTAAAAGTAATATGTATTTTTCCTAGCTATATGAACCTGAAATATCTTTAGCAATCTTTAAAATAGAGAGATTCAAGGATTGGTTTGTTGAAATTCACCCTAAAACCAAACTGGTTATTCCTTTATCTTCCCTGGAAATGTTAGTCTGCATCATGTGGATGAATAAACTGTACAAGATTGGTAGGTAGTCAAAGGAGGGATACTTTTCCCCTATGGAGAGTCCGGAATAATACAGTATATTTGCTGTATCATAAATGGGTTGGTGTATATTCCACTATCTTCCCCCTTGCCTAAAGAGGATCTCTTGAAGCTAAAAAATGGTGTTCAGAAGTGTAAACTTACAGGCATCAAGTTAGTTCCATCAAGTGATAATTCGATCACTTCGTCCCCCAAGAGAAGGTAAAGAAAACATTGAGAAGAGCCAGTCATTTTACCTTTCATTCCAGACTTGCATCCATGCATTACCATAGATAATATGCTTCCAGTCCCGTGTGGGAGATGGGCTGGCTATGCAACTACATGAGCAGCCAAGCACAAAAGTGACGTATTTGTGGGCATACACCTGGTGGCAGAAGACCGTGAAGGTTGTTTAGCATTTGCATACTGTATTTCAACACCTGGCTGACTGGGAGATTCCTCTTTAAAGGCAAGGCAGGGTCTATGGCCATGACTTCATGAGCCCTGGTTTTAGCTGGTACCCCAACACTCAGAAATCAAGGTGTACGCTTTACAGGTAATCTTAAGAAGCCATGAGAGATCGTGTTCCTTGGCAGCTCTTTCTTGGCTCTACAAGTGCTTAAGCAACGCAAAACCCTAACAGAACGGATAATGGAGAATAATCACTGGGGTCACCTCACCTACCCCCTCTATCACAGGAGACACTGGTACTGGGAACACAGTGGGTGAGCTACCAGCTCCCTTAAACTACCTGCCACACCCTAGGAGGTCCAAGCCTCATTGTTAGCCATCTGCACAACAACATACGTGTTTCTCACCCTTCTAAAGGGTGCGACAATCACTGGGGGGAACCCCACACACCACCAGAACCCTAAAAACACGCCAATGGAAATCGCAGGATACTCCCATGGACGGAGCCCAGGGCATATACACAAAAGCAGTCAAACTCGATGAGGGAAAGAAAGAGGTAAAAGACTTCATCGTTATGTTCTTGGGCGTCGCCAAAACAGACACCGCATAAGACTTGGCTCTCATTTTCCTCTTTAAAACGTAAGCCTGCAAACACAGTGTGTGAATCAACAGCTAGTTTTGCCATAAACTGGTTGTAGCATCCACCCTTTCCATTCATCACAGACACCAACAGCCAGCATTTACTTTCTGTAAAAAAGAAAATGAAAAAGATAAAAGCCCTTGTTCATGGAGCAACAGTAAGTCAATACTCATTGCGGCCAAATCCAAAAGTGAAAGGCTTCCAACTGGCAGACAGGTGAGGCTACTCATTGTGCCTGCATACTTAGACCTTTCCTTATTTTAAAGGGCTAAAGGCTTGTACTGTATATGCACAGGAACTACTATTATAATTGAAATTAAATACTAGTTTATGGTAAAGAGTAATTGAAGTCAGATTGATACCATCCATTGCTTTACAAAGAACAACTGAAGTAAGAAATTATACCATTTCTTCTTTGCCCATCTTAGTGCAATTTCCAGGTGAGAACAAACTGGTTAAATTATTGTTATACCTGCTGAGTAATTCAACAATGATAATGTTTAATAAAATAGGTATTCAGTATATTGTCCCTGTATCAAGGAAAACTTTTTAACAATTATTATTATTACTACCTAACCTACAACCCAAGCTGGGAAAACAGGATCCTATAAGCCAACAGGCTCCAAAAGAGAAAAGAGCCCAGTGAGAAAAGGAAATAAAGAAACATAGAACAGTGTGCGTGAATGTACCCTCAAGCAAGAGAACTCTTATCCAAGACAGAGCAAGACCATAGTACAGAGGCTTTAGCACTACCCAGTCTAAAGAACAATGGTTCGATTTTGGAGTGTCCTAGAAAAGCTGCTTACCATAGCTTAAGTCTCTCTTTTACACTTACTATATGGAAACTAGCACTGAACAATTACAGTGGAGTAGTTAACCCCTTGAGTGAAGAATTTTTCAGTTACCTTAGTGTTGTCAGGTGGTAAAGGAAAAAGGATAATGTGTAAAGAATAGGCCAGACTGTTAGTGTACAGTATGTGTAGGCAAAGGAAAATGAGTAATAACCATATGGGGTTCCAATGTTATTACAGTACTATCTGGCCAGTCAAAGGACTCAATAACTCTTTAGTAGTAGTACCTCAGCAGGTGGCTGGTGCCTTGGCCATCCAACCTACCTACCCACTTTTATACAAATACGACATTCAAAAGACTGGTCTATGTAAACATCTACAAACCTACAATTGGCACAAAGGGACGATTGCTGTGGCCTGATTGGTAACGTATCTGCCTGGTGTTTGCCAGTCGGGGGTTCGAGTCCCGCTCAGACTCGTTAGTGCCATTAGTGTCTGCAACCTTACCATCCTTGTGAGCTAAGGTTGGGGGGTTTGGGGGAGCCTATAGGTCTATCTGCTGAGTCATCAGCAGCCACTGCCTGGTCCTCCCTGGTCCTAGCTTGGGTGGAGAGGAGGCTTGGGCGCTGATCATATAATATATGGTCAGTCTCTAGGGCATTGTCCTGATTGCTAGCGCAATGTCACTGTTCCTTGCCTCTGCCATTCATGAGCGACCTTTAAACCTTTAAATCATGCAATAGTGCGTCTGTACTCAGTGGAGTCGAACACAAAAGTGAAAAGCTCTCGACAGTTGATGCTACTCGCCTGCGTTCACCGCCTGTCATCAATTACTGCACCTTGTTAACAAATTCAATGACTTCCAGTTCTGAAGACATGTTCCCCCTATGAGAAAATATAAATCCTGATTCGGGCGTTCTCGACGCCCTTCGCCAATCTATGGAAGAAAAATATCGATTAGTTTTGAACTGGCAATGCACACCTAAAATAAATAAAAATTAATCTCTTATTTTATTAATATTCAGGGTAGATACTAATCGTTTAACAGAAGTAAGGTACAGTATTTTCATATGAAATCAAGAGGATACTACATTTATAAAAAATTTAATAACCAATTAAGATAAAAAATAAAAAAATCTTTTAATCATTTGTATTTTTCCTAACCTAATATGAGTATGATATGAGCTAAGCTAGAATGGCCATTAAGCTTTCAATGAGGTAAACAGACCTTGTGGGATGGTTAAGGTGAATAGTGCAACTTGAAAGATTTGTTCCAATAAATAACACAACCCTTCAACATTATAATAGGAGACTCATCCTTATAATGTGCAAATGCATAATAACAGATATAAAATAATGAAATTACAGTAAATACAGTATGTCATTTTTCTAAGTTGTTTTGATGATGTTTTTCAGTATCAAGATTTGACTAAGCCTCACCTCGAATTGGTCAATCAAAATTCAGATATAATTGAATCACCTGTTTTCTGGGTCGACCTGTGGCAGCCGGTGAAAAGGGGTCCTTCTAATACACTTTTCTGATAAAATCTTCCAAAAAGAAGATTTTATCAGAAAAGTGTATTAGAAGGACCCCTTTTCACTGGGCGCCACAGGTCTCTCCCCAGAAATAGATTTTTCCTTCGTCAAAATCCCTTTTATAGTGTTTTCATTTCCATCATTAAAACTTCAGTTCATTTCAAATAAACTCATTTCAGTCATGGCCGACATTTATGAGGGGTTTAAACTGACTTAAAAAATTCACTCGAATATCCTCGTAGAAAAAATCACTTTACCAGTTTATTTCAAATAAAGAAAATCCTCGTTACAGTCATGGCTGACATTTGAGTACTACAAGCCTTATTTCACATAATTCAGAAACAATGACATTTTTACATAACCACGTTGTTCTTCCAAGAGAAGTCAAGTGTCCTAAGTGTGTTAAGCCTGGAGGTATACGTTCAGACTGACACTAACAGCACTGTCACGCAAAAGTCCGTAAACCCAAAACTGTAAGACGCATGGCGCAACTTGGGGCTTCCCCAACGGCTGGCCGTTCCGGTGCCGTTACTGACCGTCAAACGGAAACACCAGACTCCGACTGATAGGGTAGGACAATAAGGCATCCTAGATCAGCTTGATAATAATAATACAGGAGTTATGTAATTATGATACGTTAGATAATGATTACACGGCTGACGTGTGCAGAGCATGCATGTACCTCTTGCTTAACCCTTTTACCCCCAAAGGACGTACTGGTACGTTTCACAAAACTCATCCCTTTACCCCCATGGACGTAGTGGTACGTCCTTGCAAAAAACTGCTATTTACATTTTTTTTTTTGCATATTTTTGATAACTTTATGCGAAACTTCAGGCATTTTCCAAAAGAATGAGACCAACCCGACCTCTCTATGATGAAAATTAAGGCTGTTAGAGCAATTTAAAAAATAAATATTGCAAAATGTGCTTGAAAATGAAAAAAAAAAATGCCTGGGGGTTAAGGGTTGGAAAGTTCCAAATAGCCTGGGGGTAAAAGGGTTAAACAGAGGAGTGATGAGATTCTGTTTATTTGCAAGTGAATCGAGCCACGGCAGAGCAAAAACATTTGGTGTGTGTAAATAGATTATAGGTAGTCATAATACAGCACTTTGATAGAGACCTACGCAGATGGCGTGCACAACATATCCATGTAACGCTTACCAGAATACACGAGCAACGCAATAATGTTTATTGGTAATAAACATGAAAAACTATTTTTTTTCTTTGGTCTTCTTGTTTTGTTTTATGTTGTTACCTTCCATAAAGCCATTGTTTTCCGATAACCACCGCCCTACATACCCCTACACTAATGGGGGTCCCCTGGTGGGAATCGGGATTATGGGTGGTGGCAAAGGAAAACTAGGTATGTGCGGAAGATAACAGCAGAATAAAACAAAATTCCAAGAAAAATAACAGAAAAAAAATGTTTTTTTCATGTAAAACTAACAAGGCGAAGCAACACCAACAGAGTGACTGCGGCAGAGGGGCCTCTCTCGAGCACAGTTTTCTATATCGGCCCGATTTCTAAACGACGATTTAGAAAACTGGCTAAAGAGAAGGATGTGCAATTTGCCACCACTCAAATGGATTTTGCTTCGCCGTGGGTAGTTTTGCTTGCAATAAACATCATCTGACTGCTCCTGTACTCTGGCAAGCGGTACATAGATGTGCTATGCACGCCAACCACTTGGGTAGCTATCAAAGTATTATAATTACTTATAATCTATATCACATACCTGAAATGGATTTCACTCCGCCGTGGCTCGCTCCGCTCCAAATAAAGATTACCTCAATGATCCTTTGTTCTGGCAAGCAGTACACAAATCGCTACCTCATTGCAAGAGGGTCGTAACTCCAAATTCCTGATTTTTCAGGAGACGCATTTGAAAGTTGCTAAGTCCTATGAATTTGATCATGTTTCACAAATCTTCTTAGTGCCATCTCTCGGCCGCTAATTCACCTAGATTTACGACTCTTTTACCAAAAGATGCAGAATCAATTTAGCAATCTTGTACACCATATAACTCAAAACTAGCAAATTTGGAGTTACGACCCTCTTGCAATGAGGTAGCGAAATGTGCTATGCACGCCAGCCGTGTGGGTCATAAATGTATCATAATCACCTACAACCTGTACTATTATTATAAAGCTGACCTAAGATGCCATACTGTTCCACCCTATCAGTCGAAATCTGCCGTTTCCGGACGACGGGCAGCAACAGCACCGGAACGGCCAGCCATTGGGGAAGCCCCAAATTTTCCCGTACACGTTTTAGTTTTGGGGTTACATGTACGTCCTATTGCGTGACACTGCCGGTAGCGTCCACCCGAACGCAGACTGCAAGGCTTGACACACTTAGGACCCTTGACTTCTCTTGTAAGAATATCATGATTATGTAAAAATGTCAATGTTTCTGAATTATTATGTAAAATAAGGCTTGTTGTACTCAAATGTCAGCTATGACTGTAGAGGAATTTTGATTTGAAATAAAATTGCAAAGTAAATTTTTTCTGAAGATTTTTGACTGAATTTTTTAATGAGATTTTGAGTTTTTTATTAGGATTTTTTACAGAATTTTTTATGATGATTTTTGACTGAAATTTTTAGAGGATTTTTGACTGAAATTTTTAGAGGATTTTTGACTGAAATTTTTATAGAGGATTTTTGACTGAAATTTTTAGAAGAATTTTGACTTGAAATAAACAAGCAGTGATTTTTTTAAAGACTTTCATGAAAAAAAAAAAAAAAAATTTTAATAGAAATACTGTATATTTAAATTTTGATGGCACAATTCAAGGTAAAGTTTAGTCAAATTGTCACATAAAGAAGACATGGAAAACATCAATAAAGAATTTAGAAAAAATTTATAATCACCATAATTAGATTATTTTTATTTTTTCGCTGCGGCAGAGCACCCCTCTCCGCAGCCAGTTTTCTAAAACGTCGTATAGAAATCGGGCCGATATAGAAAACTTTGCTCGAGAGGGCTAACTCTGCCGCGGACGCACTGTTGTTATTTTACTCTCCTAGTTCAGCCTGACAAAAAACAACAAATTTAAAATAATTTGTATTTTTCCTAACTATACAAATCTGGAGCTCTTTACATAGGTGTATTACTTCAGCAATAGCTGAAACTAGCCATTAAAGCTTTTTGGAGGTGTAACTAGGCTCTGCTAGTTAACGGAGGGAGGTAGCACTATACAAACCTGGAACTCTTTACATAGGAATATTACTTCGGCAATAGCTGAAACTAGCCATTAAAGCCTTTTGGAGGTGTAACTACCCTTTGCTAGTTAGCGGAGGGAGGTAGTGGGAGTAGACCAACCACCCAGCTCACACCAGAGCTAGTAAACAACAGTCACTTTGCAATTCCGGCAGGACTTCCGGGGGAAGGTGACGGCGGGACCAGTATGCGTAAAGAGTTTCAGGTTTGTATGGTCAGGAATAATACATATTCTAAATTTGTCATATGTTCCGGCACTATATACAAACCTCACACTCTTTACATTGGACACTCACCCTATGGTGGATGGAAGTCCTAAATCCAACTGGCTGAAGGCTCCCTGGGTGACAAACTGTGCTTCGCATGAGCTGATCAGAGAGCGCCCTAAGACCTCATAATCACTATAGGATGACAGTCAGGGCAATCTGTGCTATGTGTAGAATTTAGCATTGTGACTTGACCAGGTAAGCGTAATTTTGGAGCGAAGCTCCCCACTTAACCTAGACATTGCCTGACCACCTCGCATGGAGAATAGGGACATAAATACATAAACATATATCAGGCTACACAAAGGGCATGATACACACCTGCAGTCAGAGGAAGAAAGCTTGTAGAGTTCCTCGGATGTTTGACCCCAAGAGCGGGGAGAGTGAAATATGAAATGGCCAGTCACTCGTGCATTCATCCTAGACTTACTCGTGGGTAACATCTGCCCACAACCAACTGCTACTTGACCTACAAGGGAGCTGAGGTGTTATTGACCACATTTTGTGCAGTCACCATAGGACTTAAAGTACAGTAAATGTGTTCAGGTTCCTGTGGGCAATGTCCTGCAGGTAGTGGGCGGTGAATGTTATATGCCTTTTCCACACGTCCGCTTGTTAAACCTGCGTCTAGAAATAAATTCTTCTTGAACGCCAGGGATGTGCCGACACCCCTGAAGTCGTGATCACAGGGATGACGACTGGGAGGTGAGGAGCCTGGTTGTATGGCTCTCTCGCTTACCAGTCTGATCCAGTAATCTTCCTCTTGGTCCTCCCCATGCTCATTAAAAACCTGCTGATCTGAGGGTGGACTCTGGAGGTATTTTTCAAGTATTTCCTCAGTGCCCTCACAGGGCAGAGTAACAGTTGGTCTGGGTCATCTGTCACAGAACTGAGACTCTTAATCTAAAAAACTTAAATATGAAACCCAGTGTCACTTGCCCCCATCCCCTTGAATGGGCGATATCATAAGACAGATCATGTCGCTGGCTGACTTTCTCGGCAGAGGCCAGGGCTAGGAGAAATTATATTTTCATAATAAAATAAATTTTTGAACATACTTACCTGGTAGTTATATATATATATATATATATATATATATATATATATATATATATATATATATATATATATATATATATATATCTTAGTCTCTGACGTCATGCAGAATTTAAAAACTCGCGGCAATTGCCGATTGGGTAGCCAGGTGTACCACCAGTGCACCCTCTACCAAGGTCCCTGGAACCATTTCAACTATTCCTCAGATTTTCCATGCCCTTAGGTCTCTAGAGGGGAGGAGGGTGGGAATTAAATTATATATAGCTACCAGGTAAGTATGTTCAAAAATTTATTTTATTATGAAAATATAATTTCTAAACATCTGACTTACCTGGTAGTTATATATATAGCTGATTGACACCTTTGGTGGAGGGTCAGAGACAGCCAACATTGTTGGAATTTACCTAAGAGTTAATAAACAAGCTTAAGGGTTCGTACCTGATAAGGAAGCTGACTTTTATGATACTAGTCATTAGTCCGCTTTCCTTATGAGACCCAGCGATCCACCCAAGAGGCTGAAGACTTCTAGGAGCTGTCAAAATGGTGTATAACCTCTGTGACAGGACCTCCTCCAATACCCTTGTTCCGGGTGCTCCCAAGGAACAAACTGACCACCTGACAATAAATCAATGATTGAGAAAGACTGCGTCCAATCTCCACAAACAACCATAAAAATACAACAGTTCCAAGGGAAGAAAAAGGGTATTAGGTTACGGGAATGTAGTGGTAGATCCTTCCCCCACTACTGCACTCACTGCTACGAATGGTCCCAGGGTGTAGCAGTCCTCATAAATTCTGTACACGTTTCAAATAGTGTGAGGCGAACACAGATTTGCTCCTCCAGAAAGTCATGTCCATGATGCTCTGCAAAGACCTATTCTGCTTGAAGGCTACAGACGTTGCCACAGCTCTAACCTCATGTGCCATGACCTTCAAAAGCTCGAGGTCTGTCTCACTACAATGAGAATGAGCCTCCCTTATTAAAAGCCTGATGAAGAAGGATAGCGCATTCTTAGACATCTGTAGCAAAGGTTTCTTGACTGAGCACCAAAGTGCTTCCGACTTGCCCCATAAATTCTTCGTTCTTTCCAGGTAGAACTTCAGGGGTCTTACTGGACACAGGACCTTCTCTAATTCCTCTCCAACCAAATCCGAAAGGTTCGGAATCTCAAAAGCCTTGGGCCAGGGTTGTGAAGGGCGTTCGTTCTTAGCAAGAAAACCTAGCTGTAAGGAGCAGATAGCTTTGTTATCTCTAAAGCCCACAATTTTGTTGAAGGCATGAATTTCACTGGCCCTTTTTGCTGTCGCCAAACTGACCAAAAAGAGTCTTCATGGTGAGATCCTTAAACGAGGCTGAATGTAAAGATTCAAACCTGCTACTCATTAGGAACTTCAGAACTATGTCTAGATTCCAAGCTGGCGATTCCTAATATCGTTCCTTAGTCGTTTCAAAGGATTTGAGAGGGTCCTGGAGATCTTTTTTTATTGGACAGGTCCAAATCCCTATGCCTGAAGACGGCCACTAACATGCTCCTGTATCCCTTAATACAGGATCTGGATGCTAATCTGGCCAGGGGGAAAAGAAAATAGTTTTTCCCTGGTCCTTCTTGGATTGCATCCAGTCCCCCATCATCTTTAAGGCTCTCTTAGATGAGCGAGACAACACCACCTTCATAAAAAGTGATTCCTTTGCAGCCTTCCCAAGCGTAAACTCTAAAGGCAGGGAACGCGGAGCAGCAGGAACAAAATTATCCAGAAACACTTCGGAAAAAACTCTCATGAGTTTCTTTAAATCCGCCAATGAATGTTGGTTCTTTGGGTCCTCTTCTTCCGACACCTCCTCTAAGGGATAACTAGGGGAAAGGTGACAAGTCGTCATTCCCTTCTTCTGACAGGTCTCGTATCGAAGTAGAGACGTCCTGCTTCCTTGGAGTCAACTCCTTTTTATCCTGACTTCTGGCGTCATGGCGTCCAATATCATGACGCCTGGCGTCACGGTGTTCCAAACCTTGACGCTCGGAGCAATGACGTCCGCGATCTCAACGTTCGGTTTCATGACGTCCGAGGTTTTGACGCTCGGTGTCCCGACGTCCAATTTCTTAACACTTGGCGTCCCAACTTCTTGACGCTCAGCGTCATGAATTCCACCTTCCCGACGCTTGGCCTGATGTTCAACCTCTCGACGCTTAGCTTTCTGACGCTTGGCGTCAAGGCGTGAAGATTCTTGACGCTTGGCGTCAAGGCGTGAAGATTCTTGACGCTCGGCGTCTTGGCGAGCAACTCTCTTCTTGTCTGTGGGCTGGTAGACCTTCATGAGGGAGGAGAATTTCTGCTGCATATCTTGCAGTACACTTAAATTCGGAGCAACTTGCTGCTGTGGACAAACAGAAGACGCTGCTTCCTCAACTAGTTCTCCCTCCACGTCACTCAAGGAAACCGCAGAACGTTCAGGAGACGAGTACCAATCCGAAGGGGGAGGAGGAGCATGTACAGAGGTCATGCCAGCCTCCGATAACTGTTTATTTCCAACCGATAGGGATGGCCGCCTGACATCTTCCAACTTCCTTTTATCTCCTACCGAAGTAGATGGCCGCTTGGCAGGAGAACTTTAGTCAGAGCAGGAAGGAAAACGCTCCAATAGCTGCAACCTGGCGCCTGAGGCGTCATGACACGACGCTACTCAACAACGGAAATCTTCCTCTTGAGAGGTCTCGATGTAAGACGCCAGCCCCGTCTGGGTGCTGCGTCATCCGACGAAGAAGAAAACACTTTTACCTCGCCTTTCCCATGGCGAGGGCGAGCGTCCTGGGAAGCGTCAACAGGTACGCTCGAGGGGACGACTGCTCGGGAGCTAACGCCTCTCGCCTTCCCGGCGACATTCCTTCTCCCAGGGGTTGGGAGCTTGGAAGAGGTCTAGGGCTAGGAGAACGACAGGTCCGAGCAGCCGCACCCTCCACTGCACTGACACTTGCACTCTTTAACTCTTTCACATCGGACCATAATTTAGTCCTATCTGCTGCAAGCGACTCCACTCTCTTGCCCAGGGCTTGAATGGCCACCATCATGTCCTTAAGAGTTGGTTCATTAGCTTTAACAGTAGTGGGATCTGGAACTACCACTACAGGGGAAGGATCAATAGGTTCGTTATCACGGGGAGGGGAACAAGTCCTAGAAGAACGAGACAAACTTTAACTTCTCCTGATCCTATCCCTTTCAAGCTTATGAGTGTAGCAGTCATACTCCAACCACTCACTCTCAGTCAGAATTACACTTTCATCACAACGATCATCCAACTCGCAACATTTACCACTACATTTCACACAAATGGAGTGGAGATCTACAGAGGCTTTAGCAAGCCGGGTCTTACAACCTCTCACACACCTTCTAATACTCGAAGAAGAGTCAGACATTATGAAAAAATCGAAAGAGATCAAAACAAGTAAAGGTCAAAACAACAATATCTAATCGGGCCAAGAAAATAACAAATAATAAAATTCAAAACGAGCGAAAGCCAAAGCCAAAGTGTACTTCACCAAAATAACTGCAAATAACACAGGCTACAGCGAGCGAAATTCCAACGATGTCACCGGTGAGGCGGCAGGGAAGATCTGAGGAATAGTTGGAATGGTTCCAGGTACTTGGGTAGAGGGTGCACAGGTGGTACACCTGGCTACCCAATCGGCGATTGCCGCGAGTTTTGAAATTCTGCCGTGACGTAAGGGACTAAGCTATATACAGTACGTATATAACTACCAGGTAAGTATGTTTAAAAATACAAATTACTCCAAAAACTTATGATTTGTTCCTACGCGAATACAAACCCTCGTTCTTTAATATGACAAATTCGAAGATAATTTGTATTTTTCCTAACCATACAAACCTTAGCTATTTACAAAGGGTTATTACTTTTAGCGTAGCTGAAATGGCGAGCCATTAGAATTTAACGAGGGTGTATTACCCCCGCGCTAGTTAGCGGGGGGGGTAGGGGAGTGGTAGCTAGCTACCCCTCCTCCCCCTCACACACAGGTGAATACTCACTTTCACTTAGAGGTAGGACTTGTCTTGGGGGACAGGGCTGGCGGGCAAATATGTGTAAATAGCTAAGGTTTGTATGGTTAGGAAAAATACAAATTATCTTCGAATTTGTCATTTGTTCCGTAACCGAAATACAAACCACGCTATTTACAAAGGGTGACTTATCCCTTAGGAAGGGTGGAAAGTCCCCAGCCATACTGGCTTTGGCTTTACCCGGGGACTCAGAATCCGAGTGAGTCGCACTCGAGAAAAGGAGTCCCTGCACCTCACAAGTTCCTTGCACCGCAAGGAACCATGTGGCCTACGTAAGCTTGTGTGTGAAGGAAGAAGTGTGACCCGTCCTAGGCAGTTGACCTGGAGTTCCAGAAGGAACTCTGGGTTAGGACGTTCCCAATACCACCTCGTCAGGGTATGGGGGACGCGACAGTATTGACTCAATACTCGGAACACAAGGAAGCATGGTTTACCTGCAGAGGTTCGAGGTCAGCTATGCAGAGACCAGGATGCTGCTTCCCCGTAGAGGGGATGATGAAGAAAGAAGTAAGGGCCAGACATACTTCTTTCGTTCATGCAGACTAAAACCTGATAACAATGCCCTCAACCTTCTGCTACCTGTCCAAAAAGGAGCCTGAGGTTAGACCAGCTGTTGTGTAGCCACCACAGAGCGATAGAAAACGTATCGAGACTCCTGTGGGTCACGCCCTGCAGGAAGCGGGCTGCGAAGGTCATCAGACGCTTCCAGACTCCAGCTTGTAGCACCTGCGTCACAGAGTAGTATTACTCGAAGGCGAGGGACGTTGCGATGTATCCAACATCGTGCTGTAGGGCGACGTGACGGGGGAGGGTCTGAAGACAGGTCGAGATGAATGTCCTTGAGTCCGGGCTGAAGAGGTATACTGGTGACTCTCCCCCCATGTCCTCCTTGTGTTCCCAAATCGGCTGCAACTGAGGCCAAACTGCAGCTGTTCCCAGCGCTAACCTCTCGATTCCTGTACTGGCAAGAAAGAGAAGGTCTTGGGACATCAGACACAGAATGGAGACTCAAAATCTTGAATGAATCGGACCGAAGGGTCGGGACCCTCAGATTCTGAGTCTAGCCAACAACTCAGGAGCGAGCCTGAATGTTGCCTTCTCCTCTTCCTTAGAAAGGGGGGGAGTAGTAAGAGACCAAGAAGATTGCTTACACACTGGCCGTGGCCAGAGTGAGCAGAAGACCCAAGGCGGAATACAATCCGAGGCCTGTCGTAAAAGGGTCTTGAGAAGATCTCTTAAAGGACTAAAAGTCCGAGCCATGCTCCAAGTCGGAGGTCTTCCTCCGACTAGGGCAGGGACGATCGTAGCTTCGCATGAGCGAGGATAGATCCAGCGGGCAGGAAAAAGTTATTCCTTTAAGCCTGAAGGTCAGGGAAAGGCTGAGCGACAGGCTTCATTGCCAAGAGCGGAAAGGAGTTTCCTCCCGCCGAAAGGCAATAAGACCGTTATTGCTGGAGAAGAGGCCTCACGGGAAGAGGTATATCTCCCACGGCACCAACCACCTTAGACTCTTCACTTTGCCTGGGAGACCCCTGTGGATGACTATCGCAGATGACGCGACCTCCGTACCGCGACTGTAGCGGGTTGTCTCTTCTAGAGGAGGAAGCGTAGTGTCTCCAGGCATGAAGCCGAAGCGACGCCCCGGTTCGGGAGAGATGTCGCAGTGTGGTTGCTTGAGTAGTCTGCGCCGTGGGAGAAGCTCTCCCGGGAGTTCCGTCAGGGGAAGCAGAGGGTCCAGAAACCGTTCTGCGCATAGTCCCAGTGGAGCTCTCCCATTGAAAGGTTGACAGACAACCTGGTTTTGTTGAGACCCATTGTCCGCAGACAAAAAGGAGGGAAGACGCAGGCGTCGAAGTTGTCCCACCATCACCGGAATGCATCTTGCCAGAGTCTCGGGGTCTGAGACTGGGGGGAAAACTAGCGGAAGCTTGAGGTTCCAAGCTGTCGCGATCAGGTCCCCCAGACCAGCACTTGCTGGTTACCCAAGGTCAAAGACCCTTAGGTACACTCTCTCTATGAGGCTCTGCTCGGATAGTCTGAGAGAAACATTCCCCTGCCTGGAATGAGAGAGCCGATGGTGGAATTGAGAGAATCTCAATCATCCCGGTATCTCTACTGCAAGATGTGAAGGTGTGAAAATGCGTCCCCTGCTGGTTAGCATGAAGTCGACACGCAACGGGGCGACTTGGCAGGAGCGGTAGGATCTGAAGAGGGGCCAGACTAAGGCCCTTAAGCCTGCCTGAATGATGGAGAGGTATCCTTCAGGTCTTGACCATAGGCCTGGACCGGAACATGCCCCCCCCCCTTTCCTTTGACGAGTCCGAGAACCGCATCAAGAATGTGGGGAAAGGACGAGAATATCCACTACCATCAAGAGGCTCCATAGGTCAACACCCATTGCAGGTTTAATAGTTCCGCTGGTCCCATAGGGCCAGGGAGTCCGGTTAAACATTGCCTGAAGCCACCGGAACTTGGATCGCCCCACATGGAACTTATCCTGAGGCGACCGTTCGGACTATAAACGGGTCAATGAGGAAAGAAGAACTAGGAAACGTTCCAAGGTAGGGCTGAAAACTCTGCTTGACTGAGAACAGGTACTGCGACTCTCCTCAGTCTTGCCACAGTCAACCGAAAGGAAGGCTCGGAGGATGTGGTAACAGAATCTGGCGTCCCCAGGTGGTCACCCATCCAAGTACCGACGTTGCTTAACCTCGCTGGACGGACGAGAAGCGGGGTTTCCAACGTGGTAAGGCGGTTGACTCAATATCATGGCCAGATACTCCAGATGTTGAGGCAGAGGAAGAGAAGGCTCCAAGCAAAATACCATGAGCCCACACTCATGGTCAGCATTCGGAAGCTTTTCCCGGCGCTGAAGAAGGTCGAAACCCGAGCCTACCGGAGTTGACCAGCCCTCCAAACAGCAGAGGAGGCGAAAGTCTGCACCTGAGCGGCCAAAAGGAAGGCAGGGAGAGTTCTCTGGGGAAACACACCTGCTATGCCACGGCGGGATAGCCACACTGCATCATAAGCAGGAATACTTGCAGTTTAGGCTGAATTCGACGAGCACCCTGGAAGATGGATGGAATGGAAACTGAAAGTACCCGTCCTTCCGATCCAGGGTTAAAGGAGTCCTGTCTCCTCGTTACCAGTCTGATCGATTCTGCTGGTCTACGCTGGCCGAAGTTTGTTCGACAAACTTGATCAGGGCTGAGAGGTCGACTATGGACATCCCCTCTCAGATCCTTCCTTACAAGAAAGGATCGACTGAGGGGGCCGGGGGTGAAGCCGTCGATGATCCTAAGGAAGACCTTCGCCTAAGGTATGGATCATTCTGCCCAACCGGGCAACTCTGCTGATGCTATGGCATAGAGGTTCAGAGACACTGAATTCGCTGACAGAGACGGCAGGCGCGATATCCTTGGCTACTCACAGAGATTGTGCGGGAATGGGCATCGGGAAGCTGTCATTCGGATGAGTAACCTTAAGCATCCTCCCAGCGAAAAAACCTGCAATCCTAGAGTTCGTGAACTCCTTTTAGGACTATGCCCTCCCCCGGGGAAGTCTCCCGTGCCATCTGTTCCTGACAGGAGGAAACTGCAATTGGACACCTTGTCCCAGTTGTCGTAGCCGATAACTTAGGCCGACGTGGTTGAAAGAAAAGGGAGCTGGAGCCCTGCAGAGTCTGGAAGAAAGCGCCTTGGAGGAGTGAAACCGGAAGTCGATTTACTCCGCACAGCAGATGTTTAAGTCTCTGTCCTTGGGCAAAGACAAAACTCTTCTCAAGGATGGAGGGGTGTCTGAGGTCGTTGACCTCCACAGATGAGACACCCGAAGGAAGCCTTCAGTCAGTGCGTCCAGATGGTACAACATCGAGCTTGTCCGCAAGTAGATACTTAACGACGAAAGGCCAAGGTGCCTGAGCTCGAGAGGAGGAAAGTACCCTTGATCTTCCTGTAGCTTCCTTGAACCAAACCTCGGGCCGTAACCGAGGAGGGAAAGAACCTGGTAAGCTCCCAGAGGAAGAGGTAAGCAGTCACCCCTTGTCCGATGGAGAAATCTTCAACGGAAAGCCCCCCCGCCAAAAATCCTTCCAGGGCGGGAGAAGGAGAGAGTACTCGTGCAGGAGTGGGGACCCTCGAGACCGACCTCTTGGGAACCAACTTCGCCCTGGGGGAAGTCACCACGAAGTCCACTCCTCTCTTTCTCTTCAGCGTAGGAGAGACAGCCGCTGGTTTGTTACCCTGGCCGGTGAGTGCTGGTTTCATAACCCTCATTAACGCCCGTGCCAGCGGATCAAACCATGTCTGCTGCTCCAAGGACACAGAGTCCGAAATCCTCGCTAAGGTGAAAGGGATCGGGCGATCCTTTGGAGAGGACACGACGGTTCCTGCCTGAAAAGAAGGTGGGAAGAATGCTGTACTGACCTGTCTTCGTCCTGCACTACCAACCTGTGCTTGGATGGAGGTGATCCCGAGTGCCGCCTAGGAGCAGGCGTCCCTGCTGCTACCACCGGCTGTGGAATTCGCCGCGAACTATGGTCGCGCGAGGGCGAACGGTCGCGCAAAGGCGAATGGTCGCGCGGGCGCACAGGCGAGTGGTCGCGCGGGCGCGCAGGCGAGCGGTCGCGCGGGCGCGCAGGCGAGCGGTCGCGCGGGCGCGCAGGCGAGCGATCGCGCGGGCGCGCAGGCGAGCGATCGCGCGGGCGCGCAGGCGAGCGATCGCGCGGGCGCGCAGGCGAGCGATCGCGCGGGCGCGCAGGCGAGCGATCGCGCGGGCGAGCGATCGCGCGGGCGCGCGATCGCGCGGGCGAATGGGCGTGACGGCGAGGGATCGTGCTGCCGCGTAGGTGAAGAAGATCGCTGGCGGTAAGCGATGGCGAGCAGCATGTGTAGGTGAATGATCGCGTGATAGGGTGCGATGGTGATCAGCATCCGCAAGAGGGCGAGCGTTCAGGGTTGTGCGATGAGGAGCAGCATGCGTAAGCGGGCAATCGTGCAGGGTTGTGCGATGGCGAGCAGCATGTGTAGGTGAATGATCGCGTGAAAGGGTGCGATGGTGATCAGCATCTGCAGGAGGGCGATCGTTCAGGGTGGTGCGATGAGGAGCAGCATGCGTAAGCGGGCAATCGTTCAGGGTTGTGCGATGGCAAGCAGCATGCGCAGGTGAATGATCGCGTGAAAGGGTGCGATGGTGATCAGCATCCGCAAGAGGGCGATCGTTCAGGGTTGTGCGATGAGGAGCAGCATGCGTAAGCGGGCAATCGTTCAGGGTTGTGCGATGGCGAGCAGCATGCGCAGGTGAATGATCGCGTGAAAGGGTGCGATGGTGATCAGCATCTGCAGGAGGGCGATCGTTCAGGGTGGTGCGATGAGGAGCAGCATGCGTAAGCGGGCAATCGTTCAGGGTTGTGCGATGGCGCGCAGTTGAGGGTCGCGCGATGGCGATCAGCATCCGCAGTTGAGGGTCGCGCGATGGCGATCAGCATCCGCAGTTGAGGGTCACGCGATGGCGATCAGCATCCGCAGTTGAGGGTCGCGCGATGGCGATCAGCATCTGCAGTTGAGGGTCGCGCGATGGCGATCAGCATCCGCAGTTGAGGGTCGCGCGATGGCGATCAGCATCCGCAGTTGAGGGTCGCGCGATGGCGATCAGCATCTGCAGTTGAGGGTCGCGCGATGGCGATCAGCATCCGCAGTTGAGCTAGTAGCTGGCGAACCATGTTCCTTCAGAAGTGTTGGAGAACGTTGGCGTGCCAGCTGTAACACACGTGGGCGATCCGGAGATCGCTGGCGAGCTGATGATCGCTGACGAGCTGACGATCGCTGGCGAGCTGATGATCGCTGACGAGCTGATGATCGCTGACGAGCTGATGATCGCTGACGAGCAGAAGGCTACGCGTGGAAGCCTGCGTAAAGAAGAGTCCTTGACCCCGACCTGAACCGAAGTTCTAGATCGCGAGGGCGAACGTGGGCGCACAGGGCACGTAACAGGAACCGCAGGGAAGATCATCTTGAAAGCGCTGACGAACAGGAGAGCGCTGACGAACAGAAGGGCGCGCAGGGAAACCCTGACACGCAAGGGAAGAACCCCCGTGGGGGCAACCCTTTGCCCCGAAGGGATCGTTGTCCGCCGGGAGACTGATGTCCGTCGGAAGACCGCTGTCCGTCGGGAAGACCGTTGTCCGTCGGGAAGACCGTTGCCCGTCGGAAGACGAGATTAGACTGCTGTCCATCTGCACCAAGACGGAAGATCGAGAAAAAGAAGTTGTAGGCTGCAAACGGAGATTCAAAAAGGCGCCTCAAGCACCCTTATAGGGAGATGAGAGGCCCTTACGACGAGGCGGACGGAGGGCCTTACGGCGAGGGAGGCCAACAGCAACAGCAACAGAAGAAACCTCCGAAGAGGAGTCTCTATGAGTGTACTCTCTCGCGAACGAAAGAGAAACACTTCGTGGAAGAGACTGGTCAGCCAGTGACCTAAAAGGGGCAATCCTCCGAAGAGGAGCTCCTGCAGTTGCCCAGCCCCTTGAGCGAAACTGCAGGTGCGACCGCTCAGCACCAAGAGCATAGTCGCACGAAAAAAAAAGGCAAGAGAAGAACCCCCCATAAGAGGAAAAGCTCAAGCCTGGACAGGAAAAAACTTCCCTCGGAAGGAAAGTTATCCGCCCAAGGAGGCAAGCCTCCTGACTGTTCTAAAATGAACTGGAGAGCTGTCCGTCGACACGGGAGTACTACCAGTAGAAGGAGACACGCCCCTGACGACAATACAAGGGGGGAGGCAGCAACAGCCGAATCCCCAGGACTCAACCAGACAGCTCACACCGTTGCTATATTACAGAAACGAACTAGATCGGTAACTGTAAAAAAATAAAACAAATAATATTAGTACACATTCATTCCCCCGGGAAGGCTCCGAAGAGGAATCCCGAGGAAAAGGAACAAGAATTACACAACAGGCACGTGCCCTCACAACCACTTACACTCGCGGAAGGAGAGCTGTAACCAAAACAGAATTATAACAATTATAATTATGTAACTATGTAATTATGTAATTTAAAAATGAATGAACACTAAAGAAAAAAAAACGAAAACCCCGAAAGGAATCGTTCTACAAGCTGAAAAATTAACAACTACAATTAGATTCATAAACTAATTGAGACAAAATGTACGGCGTAGCAACCCCACCCACACGGGAAGGAAGCTACAAGGGCGTAGTAAAACATAGTAAAAGGGTGAACGACCTCAAGAGAGAGAGAGAGAGAAAGACCGAAGTCAAACTCGATCGCAACCCATAAAATTAGGCCGTGGTGGCCTAACTGCCGAGGCCTCCACGTAGATATCGTACACTACACACACACATCTGAAAAGGAAACTTACTTATTTCTATACTCAAATATATATACAAACATGAAAACATGTTTACATATATATTGAGTAAAAGAAAAGTAAGCGAATAAGTAAAGACAAAACAGACAATGGCTGCCAAGCGAGGACCAAGACAGAGAGACGTCTGTCACAGTCCGAGCCAAAAGTGAAAGTGAGTATTCACCTGTGTGTGAGGGGGAGGAGGGGTAGCTAGCTACCACTCCCCTACCCCCCCGCTAACTAGCGCGGGGGTAATACACCCTCGTTAAATTCTAATGGCTCGCCATTTCAGCTACGCTAAAAGTAATAACCCTTTGTAAATAGCGTGGTTTGTATTTCGGTTACGGAACAAATGAGTTTTACCCTTAGGAGGGAGAAGTCTTAAAACCAACTGGCAGGTTTACATTCCTGGGAAATGTCTAAGAACTTTGGTACTGAATAGAAACAATAATGATGACTCATATCAGCCTCATAGACATGAAGATGAGGTATATGTTAGGATAAGTCCCTACTATGGACTGGTAGATCAAGGAAGAACCTATACCTGTATAATTGAAGTCAGTGATTTTATCATTATGGAAGCATTATAAACGACATAGCGAGATGTTTTCGTTGTCTTTGCCTCTTTGACATGATGAAATTCTTTCCAAAACAAAGGAAAACAGATGTGAAAAAGGGAATGTCAGAGGAAAACAAAAACGTGAACTAAAACGTGTACAGGTATTAATTTCTGGCACTGTTGTTCTGTTGGTTCTTTATGCATGCTGCATAAGATTTTTCATAACTCTGACCATCCTTTGCATCCAGATCTTCACAGAACGTACCATCCTGTACTGTGAATGTGAAAAGATGAATCATTTTAATGAAGTTAACATGAACAAATATTAAGGAAAAAAGAATATTAAAACAATTTAGATGAATTATAATAATCAAGTTAGGATATGTTGTTTAAATGTACGGTCATATGAGAACACGGGTGCATACAGTTGTCTATCCTCCCCTTCATCCAGGAGGATAAGGGAGATAATTCTGAACAAACTTATTGCTAAGAAACGTTGCTTGATCATGTGGCTCAAATGCATCTATCGTCCGGTCAAGCACATACCAGAGTAACTGTTGCACCCTAAGGAAGAGGTAAAAAGCCAGTCGATCTTACCTTCCCTTCTAAACTCACGTCATAACTGTCAATTTTTAGGCCCAAAGATGACTATTTTCAGCTAAAAATGTTACAGTATTTTGATTATAAAATAAATTTTTGAATATACTTACCCGGTGAATATATAGCTGCAACTCTGTTGCTCGACAGACAACTCTACGGAAAAACTCGCCAGCGATCGCTACACAGGTTGCGGGTGTGCCCAACAGCGCCATCTGTCGACCAGATACCCAGCTCTCATGTAAACAAAGACTCAATTTTCTCCTCGTCCCACTGCGTCTCTATTGGGGAGGAAGGGAGGGTCATTTAATTTATATTCACCGGGTAAGTATATTCAAAAATTTATTTTATAATCAAAATAAAATTTTTCAATATTTAACTTAGCCGGTGAATATATAGCTGATTCACACCCAGGATGGTGGGTAGAGACCAGTAATATATGTTTACACTTTTATGAGCTAAGAGTTTTTTATTTCATTTTAGAAGTTATCAAAATAACAAAAACAAAATAAATAGGTACCTGGTAAGGAAGTCGACTTGAACAATTACTCTGCCTTTTAAGTACGTCTTCCTTACGGAGCCTCGCGATCCTCTTAGGATGCTGATCGACCCCTAGGATCTGAAGTATCAAGGGTTGCAACCCATACAACAGGACCTCATCAAACCCCTAATCTAGGCGCTCTCAAGAAATGACTTTGACCACCCGCCAAATCAACCAGGATGCGAAAGGCTTCTTAGCCTTCCGGACAACCCAAAGAACAACAATAAAAACATTTCAAGAGAAAGATTAAAAGGGTATTGAATTAGGGAATTGTAGTGGTTGAGCCCTCACCCACTACTGCACTCGCTGCTACGAATGGTCCCAGTGTGTAGCAGTCCTCGTAAAGAGACTGGACATCCTTTAGATAAAAAGACGCAAACACTGACTTGCTTCTCCAATAGGTTGCGTCCATTATACTTCGCAGAGATCTATTTTGTTTAAAGGCCACGGAAGTTGCGACAGCTCTAACTTCGTGCGTCCTCACCTTAAGCAATGCTTGGTCTTCCTCACTCAGATGTGAATGAGCTTCTCGTATTAACAGTCTGATAAAGTAGGATAAAGCATTCTTTGACATAGGCAAAGATGGTTTCTTAACTGAACACCATAAAGCTTCAGATTGGCCTCGTAAAGGTTTAGTGCGCTTTAAATAGAACTTAAGAGCTCTCACAGGGCATAAGACTCTTTCTAGTTCATTACCTACAATATTCGATAAGCTGGGAATATCGAACGATTTCGGCCAAGGTCGAGAAGGCAGCTCATTTTTGGCTAGAAAACCAAGTTGTAGCGAACATGTAGCTTTTTCTGACGAAAATCCGATGTTCTTGCTGAAGGCATGAATCTCACTGACTCTTTTAGCTGTGGCTAAGCATACCAGGAAAAGTGTCTTTAAAGTGAGATCTTTCAGGGAGGCTGATTGTAGCGGCTCAAACCTGTCTGACATGAGGAATCTTAGTACCACGTCTAAATTCCAACCAGGTGTAACCAAACGACGCTCCTTCGTGGTCTCAAAAGACTTAAGGACGTCCTGAAGATCTTTATTGTTGGAAAGATCTAAGCCTCTATGCCGGAAGACCGATGCCAACATGCTTCTGTAGCCCTTGATAGTGGGAGCTGAAAGGGATCGTCCTTTTCTCAGGTATAAGAGAAAGTCAGCTATTTGAGCTACAGAGGTACTGGTCGAGGATACAGAGACTGACTTGCACCAGTCTCGGAAGACTTCCCACTTCGATTGGTAGACTCTAAGGGTGGATGCTCTCCTTGCTCTAGCAATCGCACTGGCTGCCTCCTTCGAAAAGCCTCTAGCTCTCGAGAGTCTTTCGATAGTCTGAAGGCAGTCAGACGAAGAGCGTGGAGGCTTTGGTGTACCTTCTTTACGTGTGGCTGACGTAGAAGGTCCACCCTTAGAGGAAGACTTCTGGGAACGTCTACTAGCCATCGAAGTACCTCGGTGAACCATTCTCTCGCGGGCCAGAGGGGAGCAACTAGCGTCAACCTTGTCCCTTCGTGAGAGGCGAACTTCTGCAGTACCTTGTTGACAATCTTGAACGGTGGGAATGCGTATAGATCTAGATGTGACCAATCTAGGAGAAAGGCATCTATATGTATTGCTGCTGGGTCTGGGACTGGTGAGCAATATATTGGGAGCCTCTTGGTCAGCGAGGTTGCAAAGAGATCTATGGTTGGTTGGCCCCAAGTGGCCCAAAGTCTCTTGCATACATCCTTGTGGAGGGTCCATTCTGTTGGAATTACTTGCCCTTTCCGACTGAGACAATCTGCCATGACATTCAAGTTGCCTTGGATGAACCTCGTTACTAGTGTTATGTCTTGACCTTTTGACCAGATGAGCAGGTCCCTTGCGATCTTGTACAACGTCAGTGAGTGGGTCCCTCCTTGCTTGGAGATGTACGCCAAGGCAGTGGTGTTGTCCGAGTTCACTTCCACCACTTTGCCTCGAAGGAGAGACCTGAAGCTTTTCAAGGCCAGATGTACTGCCAGCAGCTCCTTGCAGTTGATATGCATGATCCTTTGACTCGAGTTCCACAGTCCTGAACATTCCTGACCGTCTAATGTCGCGCCCCAGCCTACGTCCGATGCGTCCGAGAAGAGAACGTGGTTGGGATTCTGAACAGCCAGGGGAAGACCCTCTCTTAGATTGATACTGTCCTTCCACCAAGTCAGACAAGACTTCATCTTTTCGGAAATGGGGATCGAGACCGCTTCTAGCGTCTTGTCCTTTTTCCAGTGAAATGCTAGGTGATATTGAAGAGGACGGAGGTGTAGTCTTCCTAATGACACAAATTGTTCCAGGGATGATAGCGTCCCTATCAGACTCATCCACCGCCTGACTGAGCAGTGTTCCTTCTTCAGCATGTTCTGGATGCATAACTGGGCTTGGCTTATTCTGGGGGCCGACGGAAAAGCCCGAAAAGCTAGACTGTGAATCTCCATCCCTAAATACACAATAGTTTGGGATGGGACCAGTTGCGACTTTTCCATATTGACAAGGAGACCCAATTCCTTGGTCAGATCTAGAGTCCACTTTAGATCCTTCAGACAGCGACGACTGGAAGAGGCTCTGAGAAGCCAGTCGTCCAAATAAAGGGAGGCTCGGATGTCCGATAAATGGAGGAATTTGGCTACATTCCTCATCAGCCTCGTAAACACAAGAGGAGCTGTGCTTAGGCCAAAGCACAGGGCCCGAAACTGGTAGACCACCTTTTCGAAAATGAATCTCAGAAAAGGTTGGGAGTCCGGGTGGATGGGGACGTGGAAGTAGGCGTCCCTTAGGTCTAACGAGACCATCCAGTCTTCCCTTCTGACCGCTGCTAAGACTGACTTTGTGGTCTCCATGGAGAACGTCTGCTTTGTGACAAAGACATTCAGAGCACTGACGTCTAGCACCGGCCTCCACCCTCCTGTCTTCTTTGAAACCAAGAAGAGGTGGTTGTAGAATCCCGGAGATTGAAGGTCCGAGACTTTGACCACCGCTCCCTTCTCTAGCAAAAGAGACACTTCCCGTTTCAAGGCTCGTCTCTTGTCTTCCTCTCTGTACCTGGGAGAGAGATCGATGGGAGACGTTGCTAGAGGGGGTTTCCGTACAAAAGGGATCTTGTACCCCTCTCTGAGCAACTTCACAGATTGTGCATCTGCGCCTCTCTTCTCCCAGGTCTGCCAGAAGTTCTTGAGTCTGGCTCCCACTGCTGTCTGAAGATGCGGGCAGTCAGACTCTGCCCTTATAGGACTTGGATCCTTTCTTCTTCCCTCGCTTCCCTTCGGCACGAGCACCTCCTCTGCTGGAGGCTCTGCCACGAAAGGGCGGAATAAATCGAGACGCTGGAGTGTCCATCCTTGGTCTAGCTGACAAGGTAGGCAAAGGGGGAGCTTTGCGAGCTGAGGACGCAACAAGATCGTGAGTGTCCTTCTGCACTAACGAAGCGGCTATTTCCTTAATCAGGACTTCTGGAAAAAGGCACTTGGAAAGAGGAGCAAAGAGAAGCTCAGATCTCTGGCACGGTGTAACTCCAGCAGAAAGGAATGAGCAGAGATTTTCTCGCTTTTTTAGGACTCCGGACACAAATGATGCAGCAAGCTCATTAAACCCATCACGTACGGCCTTGTCCATGCAGGACATAATGAGCAAGGAAATCTCTTTATCTGTCGAAGAGATCTTCCTGCTTAGGGCTCCTAGACACCAGTCTAAGAAGTTAAAAACTTCAAAGGCCCTAAAGATTCCTTTCAAAAGGTGGTCCAGGTCCGATGATGACCAACATATCTTTGAGCGTCTCATGGCAAGGCGGCGGGGAGAGTCTACAAGACTTGAGAAGTCGCCCTGGGCAGAGGCAGGAACTCCCAAGCCGAGAACTTCTCCCGTGGCATACCAGACGCTCGATCTAGAAGAGAGTCTAGCAGGGGGAAAAGCAAAGGCTGTCTTCCCTAAACTCTTCTTGGACTGCAACCATTCTCCTATCACCCGCAAAGCTCTCTTGGACGAGTCTAGTAAAGGCAGGAGTGGTAGACGGCATGCCTAAAACAAACTCTGAAGGCGGAGAACGAGGAGCCACAGAAACAAACTGGTCAGGAAACAGCTCTTTGAAAATGGCCAAAACTTTTCTAAAGTCCAAAGAGGGTTGAGTAGACTTAGGCTCGTCCAATTCTGATTGTGGTTCATCTATATGTGCAGCAACATCATCATCAGAAAGTTCCTCATCCGACAACTGATGAGGAAACGGCAACGGAGTGGGTAACGGCTGGTTCGCTGAGTCCGGTCGCACTGGTGCATGCGTGACTGAGCCGGACGCAACGTCATGGAACTGCTGCCCAGTCTGTGAGCTGGCAACAACCATGGTAGCGCGGGGACGCACAGCGTCTACCCCAGACTGTCTAGACTGATGGGGTTGCGCAGTGGAAACCACACTGGGTTGCGGAGGTTGACGCACCGCGTCAAAACAAGGCAACTCTGACGGTTGTTGAACATCCAGAACGTCAACGGCAACCTCCGTGCGTCGCTTAACGTCAACATGCGGCTGGCAGATCACACTGGAACGCATGGGTGGAGGAACTCTCTCAACTGGTGTGCGTGAGAAGGTTACCTCAGCGTCCACAGGACGCACAACCGATCGCGTGGAGGGTTGTAGGCTAGGTACTGCACTAGCTGGTACGGCAGCAACCTTCTCCGCACGAAAGTCCTGCATCAGAGACGTAAGTTTAGACTGCATGTCTTGCAGTAGAGACCACTTAGGGTCTACGGGAGCAGGTGCGGCGACAGACGGTGTTACTGTCTGAAGCGGTACCGCTTTGCCTCTCTTAGGCGGTGAGCAGTCATCGGATGACGGCAACGAGTCCGAACTGACCCAGTGGCTACAACCGGGCCGTTGGACTTGTGCTGAAGGGACCGATTTACGTTTTAACGGTCGCGAGACCTTGGTCCAAAGTTTCTTGCGAGAAACACCTTCAGAAGACGAGGTATAAATGGGCTCTCTCGTCTTAGGTAGGTAGGAGCGATCTTGGGTAGAAACGCCCGATACCACGGAGGGAACGTCTGTTCGCTGATTAAAGCCTCTCGAACCCATGCGTCGTACGACATTGCTTCTCCCCTGGACTTGGGAGCTTGCAAGAGGTCCCGGACTAGGAGGACGACAGGCACGAACAGACGAACCCTCAAGCGCAACACTGTCCACAACACTATCACTTGGCACTTTAGCACTTCCCACTGCACTTTGGCACTTAAGCTCCTTCACATCCGCCATGAGCTGATTACGGTCACTAGCAAGGGACTCAACTCTCTCACCCAGAGCCTGGATGGCACGCATCATATCAGCCATCGATGGTTCCTGAGTGCCAGGAGGGGGGTTAGGAGCAACCACTACAGGGGAAGGAATAGGTTGTGGGGCATGAGGAGAGGATATATCAATAGAACGAGAAGAACTTCTCCTAACTCTATCTCTCTCTAGCCTACGTGTGTACTTTTGAAATTCGATAAAATCGAATTCCGAAAGGCCAACGCACTCCTCACACCGATCTTCCAATTGACAGGTTTTATCCCGACAATTGGAACAAACAGTGTGAGGGTCGATAGAAGCCTTCGGAAGACGCCTAGAACAGTCCCTAGCATTGCATTTCCTAAATTTGGGGACTTGTGAAGGGTCAGCCATTTTGAATTGGTCAAGGGAAATTCCAAAAAACGATCAAAAAGTCATCAACAAAGAATCCGATATCAAAAAGAGTTCAAGGATTTGTGTGAAGAAAAACCCTGCACAGCGAAAGCTCAAAACTAGAATATACTACTTCACCAATTAGATGTGAAAAACTCCAGTTTAGCAACAGCGAGTAAAGTACGTCTTGTCGACACGTCGACAGAGAGAAAATTGAGTCTTTGTTTACATGAGAGCTGGGTATCTGGTCGACAGATGGCGCTGTTGGGCACACCCGCAACCTGTGTAGCGATCGCTGGCGAGTTTTTCCGTAGAGTTGTCTGTCGAGCAACAGAGTTGCAGCTATATATTCACCGGCTAAGTTAAATATTGAAAAATCAATTACCACATGACGTTCACCTTTACAGTGAGCCCTCACTACTTCGCGGTTCGACCATCGCGGATTTTTTTCATAACGCATGTATATACATATATCGCGGATTTTCCGGAAATTTCGAAAATACCGCTATGTGACCGATGGTGCGAGATTGGAGAAAGTAAGGAAAATTAAATCATGATTGATTTCAATATAAATAAAACTTTGAGGAACAACAAAGATATCATTTGTTAAAGAGATAGAGAGGGGTAAGGAATGGGAGGTAGTGAAAAGTAGCCCACAGAGAGAGAGAGAGAGAGAGAGTGCGTGTGTGTGTGTTGTTTTAAATGTAATAAACAAAAAAATTTTATAGGTTATAACACATTGGTGCTTATGTAATATCAACTGTATACTGTAGACGGTTTGAATAAGTTAAGAAATGGTATAAACGATACTTTGTTAGTGTATCCGTACACTCTCAAGAGCGGCAGCTAGACGTCAGCTGATCTAATCACAGCCAAAAGTAAAACAAAAAGAAGTCAACAATACTCAATTTTTAAAACGCACCCGAAATTTAAAAACAAAAGTACACGCTTTCTTAATGTGCAATTAACTATTTAAAGAGAAGCAATTTTCTAGAACAAAATGATGTTTCCCAAAAAATAGTGGTTTGCTGATGAAATCGGATGCCGTATTTTTAGCAACGATTGAAATGCATGTAAAGTCGGCATAATTTTTTCGTTTCGTATTTAATTGACACTAAGAAAACTAATTTTAGTTTCTTCATCTATATGTAAGTATTGTATAACACGAAGAGAGAGAGAGAGAGAGAGAGAGAGAGAGAGAGAGAGAGAGAGAGAGAGAGAGAGAGAGAGAGAGAGAGAGAGAGAATCAGCTGTTGTAATGAATGCCGTGTTTTTCTTTCGTGAGAATTTCATCGCCACAACTATAACAACAACATACTGTACTGAACTTTACAGTATTATACAGACTACTGTAATATGATAAAGTAAAATATTTGTAATAACCTATTTTATATGAAATGGGGCTATTTTTTTTGTTTAAAATTTACATTTACGTACGTAAGACAACTCTCTCTCTCTCTCTCTCTCTCTCAAAATGTTTTCCTGCTTTGCTACGTATGTATGATTTTATATAGATACGGTAAATAATATTTGTAATAACATTTTCTAAAAGCTTTTACTGTAATATCATTATTTATCACTTTCATCATGCGCGTTAAATGCCTTCGTTTGTTTACTGAGCATACTTTATGACGCCGTCGTTTCAGGCGGCGTCATAAAGAAAAACATTTCATTTGGAAGTCCTAAGAAAAATTAAGTAAAACATTAGTAATAACAAAATCAACATACTGTACTGAATAATCAATATAATCGATGCAAAAACTAACCTATACACAGATGTGTAAATGCGTTTGTTTCTTCATTATGATCAGAAATAAATGTAAACAAAACAGTGGTTGCCATTTTTTATCGTGCTTTTTGGCGTGTTTAGGAAACGCATGATATAAAATCACCTTTAATATTTGTGCCTGTTTTAGTTTAGGGTACTGTAATACATGCATTAAGTGTTCTGTACATTAAAGGGTGGTTTGTTAACAGTACTACATACAAGGGAAGGTTTTAAAAGTCTGAATATACATGTTAAATAAATACGTAAATATGGTGTCACTACTTCGCGGATTTTCCCCTATCCCGGTCGGGTCTGGAACCTATCTACCGCGATAAACGAGGGCTCACTGTATACAAATTCCAGGCTTGTGTTAAAAAAAGAAGAATGGATTATTAAATCTTTTACCCCCAGGCTATTTGGAAATTTCCAACCCTTAACCCCCAAGGAACTCCACCAAGGACTCACTTTTCCGTTGTGCTGTCATTTTTTATATATCTGTAACACCAGGACCATCCCCAATAAATATGGCTATGACTGTCTTAAAACCATCCTTTAAGTAGATCCCTATAGCTCAAAAAGCCAGGGTATCAACACCAACAATGCAGTCTATTAACCCTTTAACCCCCAGGATATTTGGAAATTTCCAACCCTTAACCCCCAAGGGGCTATTTTTTTCCCAGCACATTTTGCAGTATATTTTTTTCAAATTGCTCTAACAGCCTTAATTTTTGTCATAGAGAGGTCAGGTTGGTCTCATTCTCTTGGAAAATGCCTGAATTTTCTCAAAAAATTATCAAAAATATGAAAAAATTGAATCTTATAGCATTTTTTGCGAGGACGTACCGGTACGTCCATGGGGGTAAAGGGATGGCTTTTGTGAAACGTACCAGTACGTCCTTTGGGGGTAAAAGGGTTAAGGCCAAATGCTTCATCCCTTACACATCAGGCATATCATCAACCCATACCTCAAAGTAATTCACTATACTGTACCTAAAAACCGTAATTAATCCCTATAACAATACTGTATCACTGTCCTGTACTACAGTAAATAGAGCACTTGATCTGTACTTATTCACATAGTATACAGTACTGTATAAATCTAGAATACAACTATGCTAGTCATCAAATAATAGAAAATATTTTTAAAATCACCACAATGTAAAGTAGAACACAAACCTTATCTTGCAATGGAATTTATAGTATAGAGAATTAAAATAAAGTGGTTCCAAATTCAACATGATATATGACAAAATACATCATGGTCATTTAGTATTGTACAAAAGCAATAAGAAATTTCCATTTTAACGAGGATTTAATTGCTAAATGTATATTTTTATTGAAAGAATAAAAACATCAGCTACTTACTGATCGATTATATTTACCTGTTCTTTCTTCAGAACACCGAATACACCGTTATTGAGCCATCATAAAAAATTAATGTTCTTGCAAACATTACTTGTATGTCCCTTTCCAAAACTAGCTTGGGTTAGGTTACTTCACTGGCATAAAAGTTCATATCTTGCTGGATCATATTTAACAAGTAACCTGGAATATACAGAAAAATTAGAAAACACACATACAAAACAGCTTAACCCTTTTACCCCCAAAGGACGTACTGGTACGTTTCACAAAAGCCATCACTTTACCCCCATGGACGTACCGGTACGTCCTTGCAAAAAAATGCTATAAAAATTAGTTTTTCATATTTTTGGATAATTTTTTGAGAAAATTCAGGCATTTTCCAAGAGAATGAGACAAACCTGACCTTTCTATGACAAAAATTAAGGCTGTTAGAGCAATTTAAAGACAATATACTGCAAAATGTGCTGGGAAAAAAATAACCCCTTGGGGATTAAGGGTTGGAAATTTCCAAATACCCCGGGGGTAAAAGGGTTAAATGAACAATAGTATAGTACAGTATTAATGTGGCTTATGAGGGGCCGTATATATTAGCATAGCATAAAACTAATTCCAAGAATATACAAACAAGCCTTTATTAAATTATGCAACTAACTTTTTGATGACTAATTTCCTCTTAAAGGGTTAAATATTAAACAATTTTTCTTCATCAGCTGATTTTATGGGATTTAGAGCGAAAAGGCTTTTCTTTATCAGCCACATGACCGAATATAAATATGTTATTTTTATTAATAAAATAAATTTTTGAATATACTTACCTGGTGATCATATAAGCTGTCAGCTCTGCTGCCCGACAGAAAAACCTAAGGACAAAATACGCCAGCGATCGCTATACAGGTGGGGGTGTACATCAACAGCGCCATCTGTCGAGCAGGTACTCAAGTACTCCATGTAAACACAGAACCAATTTTCTCCTCGGTCCACTGGGTCTCTATTGGGGAGGAAGGGAGGGTCCTTTAATATATGATCACTGGGTAAGTATATTCAAAAATTTATTTTATTAATAAAAATAACATTTTTCAATATTAAACTTAGCCGGTGATCATATAAGCTGATTCACACCCAGGGGGGTGGGTAGAGACCAGCATTACATGTTTACATTATTAAGAGCTAAGTATTTTGTATTTCATTTTAGCAGTTATTCAAAATAACAAACAAAATAAATAAGTACCTGGTAAGGAAGTCGACTTGAACAATTACTCTGCCTTTTTAAGTACGTCTTCCTTACTGAGCCTCGCGATCCTCATAGGATGCTGTGCGACTCCTAGGATCTGAAGTATCAAGGGTTGCAACCCATACTAAAGGACCTCATCAAAACCTCTAATCTAGGCGCTTCTCAGGAAAAGAATTTGACCACCCGCCAAATCAACCAGGATGCGAAAGGCTTCTTAGCCTTCCGGACAACCCAAAAACAACAATAAAAAACATTTCAAGAGAAAGATTAAAAAGGTTATGGAATTAGGGGAATGTAGTGGTTGAGCCCTCACCCACTACTGCACTCGCTGCTACGAATGGTCCCAGGGTGTAGCAGTTCTCGTAAAGAGACTGGACATCTTTAAGATAAAAAGACGCGAACACTGACTTGCTTCTCCAATAGGTTGCGTCCATTATACTCTGCAGAGATCTGTTTTGTTTGAAGGCCACTGAAGTTGCGACAGCTCTAACTTCATGTGTCCTTACCTTCAGCAAAGCATGGTCTTCCTCATTCAGATGGGAATGAGCTTCTCGTATCAACAGTCTAATATAATAGGGAACTGCATTCTTCGACATAGGTAAAGAAGGTTTCTTAATAGCACACCATAAAGCTTCTGACTGTCCTCGTAAAGGTTTAGTTCGTTTTAAATAGAACTTAAGAGCTCTAACAGGGCACAAGACTCTTTCTAGTTCATTTCCAACCAAATTAGAAAGGCTTGGAATATCGAACGATTTCGGCCAAGGACGAGAAGGTAGTTCGTTTTTGGCTAGAAAACCAAGCTGCAAAGAACATGTAGCTGTTTCAGATGAAAATCCGATGTTCCTGCTGAAGGCGTGTATCTCACTGACTCTTTTAGCTGTAGCTAAGCAGACGAGGAAAAGAGTCTTTAAAGTGAGATCTTTAAAGGAGGCTGATTGTAGCGGATCGAACCTTTCTGACATAAGGAATCTTAGTACCACGTCTAAATTCCAACCTGGTGTGGCCAAACGACGCTCCTTCGAGGTCTCAAAAGACTTAAGGAGGTCCTGTAGATCTTTGTTGTTGGAAAGATCTAAGCCTCTGTGACGGAAGACTGCTGCCAACATGCTTCTGTAACCCTTGATCGTGGGAGCTGAAAGAGATCTTTCCTTCCTCAGATATAAAAGGAAGTCAGCTATTTGAGTTACAGAGGTACTGGTTGAGGATACTGATACTGATTTGCACCAGCTTTGGAAGACTTCCCACTTCGACTGGTAGACTCTAAGAGTGGATGTCCTCCTTGCTCTAGCAATCGCCCTGGCTGCCTCCTTCGAAAAGCCTCTAGCTCTTGAGAGTCTTTCGATAGTCTGAAGGCAGTCAGACGAAGAGCGTGGAGGCTTGGGTGTACCTTCTTTACGTGTGGCTGACGTAGAAGGTCCACTCTTAGCGGAAGTGTTCTGGGAACGTCCACTAGCCATTGCAGTACCTCGGTGAACCATTCTCTCGCGGGCCAGAGGGGAGCAACCAACGTCAACCTTGTCCCTTCGTGAGAGGCGAACTTCTGCAGTACCTTGTTGACAATCTTGAACGGGGGAAATGCATAAAGGTCTAGATGGGACCAATCCAGTAGAAAGGCATCTATATGAACTGCTGCTGGGTCCGGGATTGGCGAGCAATAATTTGGGAGCCTCTTGGTCATTGAGGTTGCAAAGAGATCTATGGTAGGTTGGCCCCATGTGGCCCAAAGTCTCTTGCATACATTCTTGTGAAGGGTCCATTCTGTTGGGATGATTTGACCCTTCCGACTGAGGCGGTCCGCCATGACATTCATGTTGCCTTGAATGAACCTCGTTACTAGAGACAGGTTTAGATCTCTTGACCAGGTGAGGAGGTCCCTTGCGATCTCGTACAACTTCAGAGAATGGGTCCCTCCTTGCTTGGAGATGTACGCCAAGGCCGTGGTGTTGTCGGAGTTCACCTCCACCACCTTTCCTAGAAGGAGGGACTTGAAGCTTTTCAAGGCCAGATGAACTGCCAGTAGCTCCTTGCAGTTGATATGTAACGCTCTTTGCTCCGCGTTCCAGGTGCCCGAGCATTCCCGAACGTCTAATGTCGCACCCCAGCCCGTGTCCGATGCGTCCGAGAAGAGAACGTGGTTGGGGGTCTGAACAGTCAGTGGCAGACCCTCTCTGAGGTTGATGTTGTCCTTCCACCAGGTCAGTGATGACTTCATCTTCTCGGAAATAGGGATCGAGACCGCTTCTAGCGTCTTGTCCTTTCTCCAGTGAACAGCCAGGTGAAATTGAAGGGGACGGAGGTGCAGTCTCCCTAACGCAATGAACTGGTCCAGTGATGAAAGCGTCCCTATCAGACTCATCCACTGTCTGACTGAACATCGGTCCTTCATTAGCATGTTCTGGATGCATCCTTGGGCTTGACTTATTCTGGGGGCCGACGGAAAAGCCCGAAAAGCTTGACTGTGAATCTCCATCCCTAGGTACACTATAGTTTGGGATGGGACCAGTTGGGACTTTTCCATATTGACCAGGAGACCCAATTCCTTGGTCAGATCTAGAGTCCACTTTAGATTCTCCAGACAGCGACGACTGGACGAAGCTCTTAAAAGCCAGTCGTCCAAATAGAGGGAGGCTCTGATGTCTGCTAAATGCAGGAATTTGGCAATATTCCTCATCAGTTTCGTAAAGACAAGAGGCGCCGTGCTTAGGCCAAAGCACAGGGCTTGAAATTGGTAGACAACCTTCCCGTAAACGAACCTTAGAAAAGGTTGGGAATCTGGGTGGATGGGGACGTGAAAGTAAGCGTCCTTGAGGTCTAAAGAGACCATCCAGTCTTCCTTCCTGACCGCTGCTAGAACAGACTTTGCCGTCTCCATGGCGAACGTCTGCTTGGTGACAAAGACATTCAGAGCACTGACGTCTAGCACCGGTCTCCACCCTCCTGTCTTCTTTACCACTAAGAAGAGACGGTTGTAGAAGCCCGGGGATTGATGGTCCCGGACTTTGACTACCGCTCCCTTTTCTAGTAAGAGAGACACCTCTTGCTTCAAAGCTAGTCGCTTGTCCTCCTCTCTGTACCTGGGAGAGAGGTCGATGGGAGTCGTTGCTAGAGGGGGCTTGCGCAAGAATGGGATCTTGTACCCCTCTCTGAGCAACTTCACAGATTGTGCATCTGCGCCCCTGTTCTCCCAGGACTGCCAGTAGTTCTTGAGTCTGGCTCCCACTGCTGTCTGAAGAATGTGGCAGTCAGACTCTGCCTCTAAAGGACTTGGTACCTTTCTTCTTGCTCCCACGTTTCCCTTCGGCACGAGCACCTCCTCTGCTGGAGGCTCTGCCACGAAAGGGCGGAATGAATCTTGACGCTGGAGTATCCACCCTGGGTCTAGACACGGAAGGCAAAGGGGTGGCTTTGCGTGCAGATGACGCAACTAGGTCATGCGTGTCTTTTTGAATCAAGGAGGCAGCAATCTCCTTGATCAACTCCTCTGGGAAAAGGCACTTCGAGAGAGGGGCAAACATAAGCTCCGACCTCTGACATTGAGTTACTCCAGCTGACAAGAAGGAGCAAAGGTTTTCTCGTTTCTTGAGGACCCCGGAAACGAACGAAGCCGCAAGCTCACTGGAACCGTCCCGTATGGCCTTGTCCATGCAGGACATAATGAGCATGGAAGTTTCCTTGTCAGAAGGGGAGGTCTTCCTGCTCAACGCTCCCAAACACCAGTCCAAAAAGTTGAACACTTCGAACGCTCTGAACACTCCTTTCATCAGATGATCTAAATCTGAAGGAGTCCAACAAATCTTGGAGCGTCTCATTGCCAGCCTGCGGGGAGAGTCTACTAGACTTGAGAAGTCGCCCTGGGCAGAGGCAGGAACTCCCAAGCCGAGAACTTCTCCCGTGGCATACCAGACGCTCGATCTGGAAACGAGTTTCGCAGGGGGAAACAAGAATGCTGTCTTCCCCAGGTGCTTTTTGGACTGCATCCAATCACCCAACACCCTTAAAGCTCTCTTGGACGAGCGGGCGAGGACGAGCTTCGTAAAGGCAGGCGCAGATGACTGCGTGCCTAAAGCGAACTCAGATGGAGGTGAGCGTGGGGCCGCAGAAACAAACTGATCTGGATATAAGTCCTTGAACAGTGCAAGTACTTTTCTAAAGTCCAGGGAGGGAGGCGTGGTCTTGGGTTCGTCGATGTCCGTGTGCGGGTCGTCAAGGTGTGCAGCGTCGTCATCATCAGAGAGTCCATCGTCTGAAAGCTGAAGAGGAAGCGGCAAAGGAGTAGGCATTGGCTGGTCAGCTGAGTCCGGCAGCACGGGTGCATGCGTGACTGCACTGGACGCAACGTCATGGAACTGTTGGTCAGTCTGAGAGCAGGCAACAACCATAGCTGCGCGGTGGCGCAAAGCGTCTACTCCCGACTGTATAGTCTGCTGTGGGCGAGTAGGGGTAACCACAGTGGGTTGCGGAGGTTGACGCACCGCGTCAAAACAAAACAACTTAGGTTGTTGTTGTTGTAACTCGCGAACGTCAACGGAGGGTTCCGTGCGTCGGCGAACGTCAACATGCGGCTGGCAGGGTACAGTGCGCATGGGTGGCGGGACTCTCACAGCTGGAGTGCGGGAGAAGGTAGCCTCAGCGTCAACTGGACGCACAACCGTGGTTGGTTGTAGGCTAACGGGTGCAGCGTCAACCTTCTCCGCACGAAAGTCCTGCATTAACGAAGACAACTGTGTCTGCATGGTCTGCAGCAAAGCCCACTTAGGGTCTACAGTAGCAGGTGCGGCAACAGACGGTGTTACTGCCTGTTGCGGTACCGCTTTGCCTCTCTTAGGAGGTGTGCAGTCATCTGAAGACCGCAGCGAGTCCGAACTGACCCAGTGGCTACAACTGGGCCGTTGGACTTGCGCGGAAGGGACCTTGCGTTTGAGAGGTCGTGAGACCTTGGTCCATTGTTTCTGCCGAGAAACATCTTCCGCAGACGAGGAATGAATGGGCTCTCTCGTCTTCTTGTGGGTGGGACGATCTTGGCAAGATACGTCCGAAACCACGGAGGGAACGTCTGTCCGCTGATTAAAGCCTGTCGAACCCTTTGGTCGTACGACATTGCTTCTCCCCTGGGCTTGGGAGCTTGCAAGAGGTCCCGGACTGGGAGGACGACAGGCACGAACAGACGCACCCTCAAGCGCAACACTAACACTTTTCACAACACTTCCACTCACTAGGTCACTACCCACTGCACTCTTACCCTTCAACTCCCTGACATCTGCCATGAGTTGGTTACGGTCACTCGCCAATGACTCGACTCTCTCACCCAGAGCCTGGATGGCACGCATCATATCTGCCATCGAAGGTTGTTGAGTGCTAGAAGGGGGATCAGGAGCAACCACTACAGGGGAAGGAATAGGTTGTGGGGCATGGGGAGAGGAAAAATCAACTGAGCGAGATGAACTCCTCCTGACTCTATCTCTCTCTAGCCTACGTGAATATTTAAGGAATTCGAGAAAATTGAATTCCGAAAGCCCAACGCATTCCTCACACCGATCTTCCCATTGACAGGATTTACCCCGACAATTGGAACAAATGGTGTGAGGATCGATAGAGGCCTTCGGAAGACGCCTTGAACAGTCCCTAGCACTACACTTCCTGTATTTAGGGACTTGAGAAGGGTCAGCCATCTTGAATTAGTCAAAGGGGAAATTCAAAATCTATCCAAGTCGTCAACAAATAATCCAAAATTCAATCAAAGAATGCAAGGAAGTATTGAAGATAACCTCTGCAAAGCGAAAGCTAAAAACTAGAAATGAGTACTTCACCAAAATCTGTGAAAATCAATCCAGTAAGCAACAGCGTATTTAGTAGGTCTTGCCAGTGGCACGACAGAGAGAAAATTGGTTCTGTGTTTACATGGAGTACTTGAGTACCTGCTCGACAGATGGCGCTGTTGATGTACACCCCCACCTGTATAGCGATCGCTGGCGTATTTTGTCCTTAGGTTTTTCTGTCGGGCAGCAGAGCTGACAGCTTATATGATCACCGGCTAAGTTTAATATTGAAAATTTTAACACCCAAGTTCCAACTTTGCTGATATCATATCCATATTAAACGACAAGCGTTTGTACTCATGTAGGAACAAAATACAGATTTGAATAAAAGTCTATATTACATAAGATTTCAGTTGACTTAAGTTTACTTCTGTGTGAGACAATCTTTTTCAGTACAGTATATATTGTATGAATTGATTTCTACTACAGTACGTAGGCAAATCTCAAGCTGTATCAAATTCAACCTAACCTAACCTTACCTAAGAGAGCTGAGTATTCTTACAGGGGGGGAGCTACACCTCTCCTATAGTAACCTCATAAGACGACACAGGTTTAGGTCGGTGGAACACAGGTATAATAAAATAAAGGAAACTTAAATAACCTGGTCACACCCACTTAATATAGATTAAAAGGGCATGGCCTCATTACTTAACCCTTTTACCCCCAGGCTATTTGGAACTTTCCAACCCTTAACCCCAAGTGGTTATTTTTATTCAAGCACATTTTACAGTATATTTCTTTTTAAATTGCTCGAACAGCCTTAATTTTTGTCATAGAGAGGTCAGTTTAGTTTAGTCGGTGTCTATATTTTATGCTCGCTGGAGGAACTGGCCGCTGATATACAAAGGCTCCGAAACCTCCAACTCACAAGACATGACCTAATGAATGAAATATACATTTCAGGGGAAGAGTATCCCCATATTCTGTGCAATTTTTCGTGGATTTATTATGCGTCCCAGAGAATAACGTATATAGAAAAAAAAGTTAGTTTTACCATTAATCCCTGAACCCATGGTTCCCACTGACTGGCCCCATTACTGTAGGATATATTGGGGTATATCTTATTAACTTTATTTGCAAAGGAAGTAATGGTTGGTGCCTTTGTATATCAGCGACCAGTTCCTCTTGTGTTAATAATGGACATCAACTTACCTAAACTTTTCCCCCTAACCTAACCTACAAGCTATGTCCTTACCTACTTAACTAATGCCGTATTCTAAGTTAGCCGTACATGCAGGTGGCCGCTATCCTACATACACCATAGTTTTGGGACAATCATTAACAGGACAGACGGAATTATAGCTCTTAAATTTCACACACAAAATCCCAAATATATGCATGTAATTATTTCAATCACGTTTCAAACGTGTCCCTAGGAATTACGCAGGATGCTGAAAAGGGCATAAAATACCAAAATTACCTAATGACTAGGTTGACGAATAAAAAGAATGAGTTTTGTGAGTATTGTGTTGATAAAGAAAAAAATAAATATATATATATTTAACCATCGCATAAGTTAAGATGTTAATATTACCCTTAAAGTTGAATTAAACAGCGTGGCGTCAGCCTCCTCAGGAGTCAGTCCTCACTCACAGGGTTGCCAGATTATTTCGACTGGATTATCCTACATGAGCCTTAAAATTGTCGTTTTTCAACCAAAATTATCGTACACACTTTCAAAATAATTATTTAAGAGTTACATGATTGACTTATTTCAAAATATTTTAGTATAATTGTTTAATCAAACACACAAACACATATATGTATATACATAAGTTATGTATCGTACATCGTACTAGACCTAAAATAATCGTACATGTATGATAATTATCGTACGAATGGCACCCCTCCTCACTCACTTTGTTTACATTTATGGGCGTCGTCTGTTGAACAAGAAAGTGGTTTAGGTTGCGTTCTGTTTTATAATTGAGAAATTTTATACATATATTCATTGTTTTATTCAAAATACTATTACTTATTATAATATTAGCAATAAAAATAATAATATTAAAACATATTTATTGATATTTTCCCAAATGATATTTATTTTATAGATTGTTTGTTATGTTTTGGTCTAATCATCTGTTCAGGTTCAGGTTCCTGGTTCCTTCCTGGTTCCTTATTGCTCACTCCGCAAAATAAGTTTGCGGCCACTATCATTGATAGGTGCAAAGCCTCTAAGCTTATTCTTATTAATAAATTAATAACTTAAATAAATTAATACCGCGAAGAGATTCTCAATCTGTACTTTTATTCCCTTCTACCTTAAAATTAGATAGGATAACACCTTGCTATCATCAGTTTTGGCAACCTATTGTGGTCAGTTTGGATTTCTTAAATTCTTCTTTTATATGCATTGCCTTACCTATAAATGCAGCCAGATCCCTGCTAGGATTTTTTCAGCGTACCTAAACTTATTTCTACATTCTTTAGCCGTCCTAATTTGGGCATAAAAATAAATGTTCGGTAGTATCTTCATCTTAGCACAGGTCACACAAATTATCTTCATATTTTCCCCTGAAATTTGCTTTTAAGTTGAGCATATATATATAATCTTGTCTTCATTACAAGGGATGCCTTACAAAATTCTTAAGTCAATTTGACTAGTTTGTTAACTGCACCCCATTAACTCAAAGGAACTCTCTCGTCTTATGCATTTATACCGGGAAATATCTGCAGTCTGATTGGCTGGTTGTAGTGTGACTTCACACGCTCGTATTTATGAATGAATGTTGCGTCGAAGGCCCAGTGACGTTATACCTATACATATTTCAAAATATTTAGCCCTTAAAAATTTGTATTTAACTAAAATAATCTTTTTAAAAGTATTCATTTTTTAAATAAATAAATAATAGATCTTAATAAAGTTTATAAGTTTAATAAATTTGTCATATTTGAAGGAATAATTGACCCTCGTTTTGGCTACGATGTTATATGTAAGTGCGTTTGTGTGTGTCTGAAGTCGTAGTAAATGAAATCAGTAACCAATATATATGAGTTGCTGTTTGAGAAAGCTGTCCAAATTTTCGTAATTACGTTGATACAGCATAGATTTATTATCATCATATCGAGTTAAATATATTGAACAGATCATTTAATTGAATCATTAATTAAGAAATACGTCATCGTAAGGGTTATTTATAATATATATATTCTTTCAGATAAACTATTGCTTAAAGTTGCAAATTTTATTAATTAAACTCGAAAACAATCATCTCGTAATAAAATTGATCTTTAGATACATACAATTGTTATTTTATCATATGTGGAAAAAAAGAAAGAAAGATAGGATGAAAAAAAACTCATTAGCTAGAGCGTTTGCCCGAAATCGTCAGTAAATCTGACTTTTTCGTCAACAGCAGCCCATAAGTCGGAGGAACCCTCTCGCCTTATGGATTTTTAGCGGGAAAATATCTAGCCTCTCATTGGCTAATTCATCCTCTGCTGTGATTGGTGGCTGTATGTGACGTCATACAATCGTAGTTTTATGAATGAACTCGACTGAGCAGTAGTAAAATATCTATACTTATTTTAAATAAGTTAATAATAAAAAATTGTAATTCTTATTTTAATAAACTTATGATAGAGTTAATTACATAATAAAATAAATATTGAATCATGTTCAGAAGTATAAGCTATTAAAATAAGTTATTTTTGAAGAAATAATTAACTTAGTTCTGGCTACGATGTTAGACGCGTAGTATAAATTTGTAAGAGAACTCGGGACGTCTGCGTTGCTGTTTGTGAAACCTACCCGAATTTCCGCCACTATTTGAAAAGATTTTTCGTTTTTAAGGGTATTAGAGATAACTTTTCTTCAAAATATATGGAAACAATACTTTATAAGATGTTTTTTATGATATATTATAGAAAAGGAATAAATTCTTATACTAGCTCATTATTTTTATGAAGAAAATGAGTCTGAGACGTCAAGATCTGTTTGCTGGTTGAGTAGGAAGAAGGTTTGACTGAGTGACACGTAGCTAATATTTATATTCAAACAGATACTATTATTATATCGAGCTTAAATAGTGTAAGAACATGACAGTAATTCGTATTTTGTTACATTCATGGTAAAATGTAATTGAACAAATGTTTAACAAATCATCGTTTTATTAAGGAAATATGTGGTCATAAAGGGTAGGGGTAAATACTGTATCTCAGATAAATTAAGACTTAAACATTGTATATTTTATATAAACAAACTCAAAACTATATTTAGTAATAAAATGTATCTTAAATATATAATTTTTGTTGTTATTATTACAATAAATAAAGAAATAGGATGAAAGGGATTTGGTAAAAATTTCGAATGAATTTGACTAGTTCGCCAACAGCAGCTCATAAGTCAAAGGAACCCTCTCACCTTATGCATTTTGAGCGGGAAAATGTCTGGCCTCTCATTGGCTGATTCTTCCTACGCTCTGATTGGTGGATTATATGACGTCATAAAATCCACTGGTAATCGTAAAAAATCTGTACTTATAATATATATATATTATGACTCATAAATTATGTGTGTTATCAAAATTAACAAAATAATAAATAAATTAATAATTAATAAATAATTAATCTTTTTAAAGGACAGAACTTAAATAAATACGTCATATTCGAAGGAATACGTAACTGTGTTCTGGCTACGATCTTGAGAGTGCGTGCGTATGTCCGCAAAGCTGCATGAGCGAAGACAACCAATCACAGCTAAGGAAGAATCTGGCTGGGTTAGTGTAAAAAACTTATACTTCTTTTAGATAAATTACTATTAATAATTTACAATTTTATATTGAAATAAACTAAGAATAGGTATAAGCTAGTAATAAATAAATACTGGATCGTGGTAAAGTGCATAGTTGAATAAAAACATCATATTGGAAAGAATACTTGACTGTCCTTTTGGCTACGATGTTGGATGTGCGTGCGTATGTCTGTATGAGTTGCTGTTTGAGAAACCTACCCGAATTTCCTTATTAAAATGTCACTAAACCTTTAAAATGGTAAGACTTAGCTGGATTTTTTTAGTTTTCATGGGAATTAGAGATAACTTTTCTTGAAAATATATGGAAACAATACTTCATAAGATGTTTTTATGATATATTCTAGTAGATGAATAAATTCTGATTAATAGATCATTATTTTCATTAAGAATACGTCTTTCATACGTTAACAAGAGTGGGATAATTCTGTTTGCTGGAAGTATTGAGTAACAAACACGTAGCTATTATTCGATATTCAAACATATGCTATTATTATATCGAGGTTATGTAATTTAAGAACTACAGTACATGAATGTAATTTGTATTTAGTTACATTTATGGTATTAAGTAATTGAACAAATAAATGGTTACCAAATCGTATGTTTATAGGAAGGACATTAGGATGAAAATCCTCAGCTAAAAAAAGATGATCTAAAATCTCGAGTGAATTTGACTAATTCGTCAACAGCAGCTCATAAGTCAAAGGAACCCTCTCACCTTATGCATTTTGAGCGGGAAAATATCTGGCCTCTCATTGGCTGATTCGTCCTATGCTCTGATTGCTGATTGTATATGACGTCATGAAATCCACTGGTAGTCATAAAAAAAACATATACTTATAATATATAAAATATGACTTATAAATTATAAATTTTATGAAAATTATCATAAAATAAGAAATAAATTACTAATACACAATTGATAAATCTTCTCAAAGGACAGAAGTTAAATAAATACGTCATATTCGAAGGAATACGTAACTGTGTTCTGGCTACGATCTTGAGAGTGCGTGCGTATGTCTGTGAAGCTGCAGCAAGCGATGGGTGCAGCCAATCACAGCTAAGGAAGATACAGCCAATCATTGCACTGGATTATCCCGCTAAGGTCCCTGGGTTGCTGGTGTTTGAGCAATCTGCCCGAATTTCCTTCGAGATTTTTATTCTTTGATTTAAGAAATAAATAAATTATCTTTATTCCCTGCCATTCTTTATAAATCGTTTTGATAATATATATATTAATCGAGAGTGATTACTTAATGAAAAACCTTTAATTGCTTGAATAAAGAAATAAAAAAAAAACATTGAATAGATCGAACGAGATTTTTGCGTGAATTTGAAAAGTTCGTCAACAGCAGCACATAAGTCGGAGGAACCCTCTCGACTTATGGATTTTTTAGCGGGAAATATCTGGCCTCTCATTGGTTGACTCGTCCTGAGCTCTGATTGATGGTTGTATGTGACGTCATAGAAACGTAATTTTTATGAATGAATCTGCTGAGGTGGTGTGAAAAACTTATACTCCTTTTGGATAAATAACGACTTATAATTTACAATTTTATATTGAAATAAACTATGAATAGTTATAAATTAATAATGAATAAATATTAGATCTTGTTAAAGGGCATAGTTAAATAAATAAGTCATATCGGAGAGAATACTTGACTGCCCTTAAGGCTACGATGTTAGATGTGCGTGTGTACGTCTGCCTAGGCGTAATAAGCGAAGGTAACAACCAATCACAACTGAGAAAATACAGCCAATCAGAACACTGGAATATCCCAAGACCCTGCGACTTATGCATTACTGCTTGAGAAATCTGACCAAGTTTTCGTCAAATTTTAACCAAACGTTCTACGATCTACTGTAATAGTTTGACAATATTTTAAAGTAACATAAAAAATCTAGTTGGAAAAGCAGGATGCTATAAGCTCCAACAGGGAAAATAGCCCAGTGAGGAAGGGAAACAAGGAAAAATTAAATATCTTAAGAACAGTAATAACATTAAAATGAATATTTACTATATAAACTATGAAAAACTTTAACAAAACAAGAGGAAGAGAAAGAATGTAAAATAGTGTGCCCGAGTGTACCTTCAAGCAAGAAAACTTTAACCCAAGACAGTGGAAGACCATGATACAGAGGCTATGGCACTACCCAAGACCAGAGAACAATGGTTTGATTTTGGCGTGTCCTTCTCCTAGAAGAGCCGCTTACCATAGCTAAAGAGTCTCTTCTACCCTTACCGAGAGGAAAGTGGCCTCTGAATAATTACTGTGCAGAGAAAGAGCAGTATATGTAAAGAATAGGCCAGACTATTCGGTGTGTGTGTGTGTGTGTAGGCAAAGGGATAATGAACCGTAACCAGAGAGAACGATCCAATGTAGTACTGTCTAGCCAATAAAAGGACCCCATAATTCTCTATTATTATTATTATTATTATTATTATTATTATTATTATTATTATTATTACTATCCAAGCTACAACCCTAGTTGGAAAAGCAAGATGCTATAAGCCCAGGGGCTCCAACAGGGAAAAATAGCTCAGTGAGGAAAGGAAATAAGGAAATAAATAAATGAAGAGAACAAATTAACAATAAATCATTCTAAAATAAGAAACAACGTCAAAACAGACATGTCATATAATAAACTATCAACAACATCAAAAACAAATATGTCATAAATAAACTATAAAAAGACTATGTCTGCCTGGTCAACAAAAAAGCATTTGCTCCAACTTTGAACTTTTGAAGTTCTACTGATTCAACCACCCGATTAGGAAGATCATTCCACAACTTGGTCACAGCTGGAATAAAACTTCTAGAGTACTGCGTAGTATTGAGCCTCGTGATGGAGAAGGCCTGGCTATTAGAATTAACTGCCTGCCTAGTATTACGAACAGGATAGAATTGTCCAGGGAGATCTGAATGTAAAGGATGGTCAGAGTTGTGAAAAATCTTATGCAACATACATAATGAACTAATTGAACGACGGTGCCAGAGATCAATATCTAGATCAGGAATAAGAAATTTAATAGACCGTAAGTTTCTGTCCAACAAATTAAGATGAGAATCAGCAGCTGAAGACCAGACAGGAGAACAATACTCAAAACAAGGTAGAATGAAAGAATTAAAACACTTCTTCAGAATAGATTGATCACCGAAAATCTTGAAAGACTTTCTCAATAAGCCTATTTTTTGTGAAATTGAAGAAGACACAGACCTTATATGTTTCTCAAAAGTAAATTTACTGTTGAGAATCACACCTAAAATTTTGAAAGAGTCATACATATTTAAAGAAACATTATCAATACTGAGATCCGGATGTTGAGGAACCACCGTCCTTGACCTACTTACAATCATACTTTGAGTTTTGTTAGGATTCAACTTCATACCCCATAATTTGCACCATGCACTAATTCTAGCTAAATCTCTATTAAGGGATTCACCAACCCTAGATCTACATTCAGGGGATGGAATTGATGCGAAGAGAGTAGCATCATCTGCATATGCAACAAGCTTGTTTTCTAGGCCAAACCACATGTCATGTGTATATAGTATGAAAAGTAATGGGCCAAGAACACTACCCTGTGGAACACCAGATATCACATTCCTATAATCACTATGGTGCCCATCAACAACAACTCTTTGAGATCTATTACTTAAAAAATCAATAATAATGCTAAGAAACGACCCACCCACTCCCAACTGTTTCAGTTTGAAAACAAGGGCCTCATGATTAACACGGTCAAAGGCAGCACTAAAATCAAGGCCAATCATACGAACTTCCCGACCACAATCAAGGGATTTCTGTACAGCATTGGAGATTGTAAGAAGGGCATCACATGCTCCAAGGCCTTTACGAAAACCAAATTGCAAACTAGGGAGTAGATGATTACCTTCAGCAAACCTATTAAGACGTTTTGCCAGAAGACGTTCAAAAACTTTAGATAATATGGGAGTTATGGAAATTGGGCGGTAATCAGTGGGACTTGAGCTACCACAAACATATTTACATAGAGGAGTAACATTACCAATTCTCCAACTAGTGCTAAAAGCTCCTCTTCTTGCTAACTTGCGCAAAATAACAGATAACTTTGGAGCTAAGAAATCTGCTGTCTTTATAAAAAACAAAGGAAAAATACCATTTGGGTCTACACCTCCATAAGCGTCAAGGTCCATCAACAGAGCTTTAATCTCACGAGATCGAAAAGCTAAACTAGTTAGTTTAGCCTCAGGAAAACAGGAATGAGGAAGTTCAAGTTTTTCATTACTCTGTTTACTGTCAAAAACATCAGCCAAAAGGGTTGCCTTTTCCTTTGGACAGTGAGTGACTGAGCCATCTGGTTTAAGTAAAGGAGGAACTGTTGCATCTACACCAAAGAGTGCAGATTTAAGGGTAGACCACCATTTATGTTCCTGAGTTGTACCAGAAAGTGTTTCTTTTATGGTTAAATTGTACTCCTTTTCAGTTGAGGCATAAACTCTCTGAGCAAAAGCTCGAAGCTGAGTATAGTTGTTCCAGGTCAAATCTGATCTGTTACCCTTCCAAAGTTGATAGGCCTCCTGCTTCTCCAAAAAAGCACGTCTACAATCATTATTGAACCACGGTTTGTCCTTCACTCGGTACCTTAGCACACGAGAAGGGATACGCCTATCAATTATGTTGACTAGCAGTAGTATATCAACGGGTGGCTGGTGCATCTGTAGCTCCCTTTTTTTCTTTTTACTAAGAGAGAGAGAGAGAGAGAGAGAGAGAGAGAGAGAGAGAGAGAGAGAGAGAGAGAGAGAGAGAGAGAGAGAGAGAGAGAACACCCAGCTAGTAAGTATACGTAAAACTATTTCTTTCTATGAGAGGAAATAACCAGTAAATAATATTCAATCTTTAATGTGATTTTATGTTCATGGCAAATATCTTTTCTTCTTTCTTTTGTCGAAGATCGCCATTTCGTGTCACCAATCATATGGTTTTTATTTGGGTTAGTTTGTTTATTATAGATTAATATTTTGAATAATTTAAACGATAGTTAATGCAAATAACTGTACAATAATATATGAATATAAATTTATTTATGTAAATATAGATAAAGTATTAGAATTAAGATATATTTATACGAATAATAATCTCCAAATATTTGGAAAATCATAAACTATCGTAGGAAACAAACACAAAACACAAACTTAAACAGGTTCAAGTTTAGATATTTGAACGGAGTGAGTTGTGTTTTCATTTGCTCCAGCTGACCGTCTGTTTTTGGTTTCGTTTACTAATTATAGTTGATATTTACAATTATTTGAAAGAAAGCTTTTGGGAATAAAACTACATCAATACTCAAACATAAATAAGATAGTTCAATAAATAACTAAATAATTATATTTAAATCACAATTGTAAGAATGATAATTTAGAGTTATTTATGATATCATAAATCATCGTAGTAAACGTATTCTTAACCACAAACCTAAATGGCGTATCGTCGTTGATTTTGGTTGAGTTCAGTGATTAAAATTGGATATTTATCATCATTTTAAGAAAAGTTTACAAATATAAAATTACGGTAATATTTAAAAAAGTTTATGTTTTAAGAGATCATAAAATTATTATTATAATTATTGCTCAAATATAAAAATAATAATCTATAAATATCCACTAAATCATAAAATGTCGTAGAAAACGTTTTCAGAAAACGTAAACAAAACCGCCAGCCTTCGACAATAACAATAACATTGAGCGCGAACTGCCAGAACTTCAGAAGTTATTTTAAACCTTTTCAGTGAACTAAAACTCGGTTTCATTGTGTCGTCTACCGAATTTCTGCCGGTTAAATAACGAAGGCTAAAGGTTTTCTGTGTATTTTGAACGGTTTGGAGGAGAATATATGTTTGGAAGTCCATATAATTAGTTAATATGGACAGTGGCCCTTCAAAATAAGCTTTAGTACATAGATCGTCTGGTATTATTTTACTGTATTGCAGGGTAATGTAACCTAGGAAAAAAACTACTTTTTTTTTTTTAAGGTGAATGTGTTCTGATTGTATTTACTGGTGATTTGAATGTTTCTGATGAGAATTTGTGGAAATTTTTATTTTCCAAAAGCTGTGATTTTTTTAAAACCCAAAATCTTAAAAGGGAATTGGTTAGTTTGTAGTAGGGTGGATACATTTTATATATTTAATAGATAGGATATGGTAAGTTAGGTTATCACAATCTATTTTAATAGATGTAATTAGTTTACTGTAATACAAAAGTTAAACTGATTTTTTACCAACAATTTAATACTGCACTACCCTACTAAAATGAATTTGAGCCACATTACCTAGTCCCGTGTTGAAGAATAATGGAGCCTTTGCATATAGACGGCCAAGGCCTCTTGAGTGCACAGAAATTGGGAATTTTCTTTCCATATTTCCAGTCGTTCGTGGCCATGTCCGTCATACTACAAAACCTCGTACGCAAGAACACCGCCTAACTCAAGGGTCCCCACTTATCCTAACCTAGAAGACATATTCTTAGGCCACCCTGTGTTTGCTTGCTAACCGGTTACACTCATGGCAATGTAACCACGAATCATATTCTGTAAAAGATATTGATTTTACAAGTAATAAGAATGAACATATCACAAGCACACGTGATTTTAAACAATGTAAATATCACCCACAAATGGCATTTAATACCGAATTCTATCTTGGGAATATATATCCACTTGGAATTCATTTAACGGTAACAGCTTCTGGCCGGGTGGAGATTCGAACCCCCACCTGTGTGGCTGGAAACTATGCCTACAGTGACTCTACCGAGTGACTCGGTAGAGTCACTGTAGGCATAGTTTCCAGCCACACAGGTGGGGGTTCGAATCTCCACCCGGCCAGAAGCTGTTACCGTTAAATGAATTCCAAGTGGATATATATTCCCAAGATAGAATTCGGTATTAAATGCCATTTGTGGGTGATATTTACAAAGTAATAAGAAAATTTACGCCTGTGCCAACGAACTACATTCAACCCTCATTGTCATTTTATTTTATTTTTTTCTTTTAGGGGGCGGTCGGTGAATGAGATGGACTGGTGCGTGTTCTGCGGTTCATCATATGCAAAGCAAGGTAGGATGACAAAAACATCAAGATAATTAGGATATTTAAAAAAAACTTCATCGTATTTAGCAATATTCCTTTGGCTTGAGCTATCATAACAGTGCCATGAACAGTATATTGGGAGGAGGGTGATGGAAATAGAGGTACAGGGAACGAGAAGGAGAGGGAGACCAAAGCGAAGGTGAATAGACTGTATCAAGGATGACCTTCGATCAAAGGGATTAAACGATGATAAAGTGTGGGACAGAGGTAGATGGAGAAAGCTGGTTAGAAACATCGACCCCACATAAGTGGGAAAAGATGCAGACAAAGAAGAAAAACTCCCTTGGTTGGGTGAAGTTCATAACCTCACCAGCTTTAGATTGTTCAACTTGTAAAAGGAATCTCTTGTATCACGTCGAACTTGGTAACTCTCGGAGGTCAACATTGCCATTCTTACGTCTTGGCGGCCAAGAAGTTAGAACGGGCATCTCCACGCTAAGTTTGATGTTCCCATTACCCTGTTTAAATTTTAAAATGTTTCGATTCTGATTGAATAAAAAAAAAGTCCTCTGGCAATTTCCCAGGTTAAGCGGGGTCTGATTGGATTGTTTCAAATTACTGCGCCTGTCGATTGGCTCAGTGTTTTGCCGCTAAAGTGCTGATGAATTGATCAATACATTACGTACAGTGAATCCTTACCTACTGGTTACGCTGCATATCCTTAGCAAGCGCCCCCCCCCCCACCTCTGTGTTCTTAGCTTACCCTAAGACAACTCGCAACCCTGTGTTTACGTCTCGTCTGGCTTCCCAGCAGAAACTTGAGATTTTCAGAGGTATATAATAGTGTAACTTGTCTTTATAATTTGTGAAGAGCTTTTTTACATCAGTTAACATAATCGAAACCGTTCAAAATGCCTTGGAGCACGCTACTAACACCCCAAGCTCTGTGTTCTTATGTTTACCCTAAGACAACTCGCAACCCTGTGTTTACTTCTCGTCTGGCTTCCCAACGGAAACTTCAGACTTTCAGAGGTATATACTAGTGCAAGTTGTCTTTATAATTTGTAAAGAGCTTTTTTACATCAGTTAACATAATCGAAACCGTTCAAAATGCCTTGGAGCACGCCACTAACACCCCAACCTCTGTGTTCTTAGCTTAACCTAAGACAACTCGCAACCCTGTGTTTACTTCTCGTCTGGCTTCCCAGCGGAAACTTCAGACTTTCAGAGGTATATAATAGTGTAAGTTGTCTTGATAATTTGTGAAGAGCTTTTTTACATCGATTAACATAATCTAAACTGTTCAAAATGCCTTGAAGCATGCCACAAACACTTCCTATTTACTCCAGTAGGGAAATGGTCACCAGTTTGGGATGTTTCCATTACCATTAAATGTATCTTATCTAAACGAGTATTTAAGTAGAACTGTTACAAATGAGTCACTGTCAGATACGGAGGTAGCAATAGTAGATGTGCAGGCAAGATTGGCCAAGAAAAGTCACTCGACAGTCAAAACACCTCTGATTTAATGTGAAAAATATTGTCCTAACTAATAATAAAGAAAATGGAAAAATCTAAGTTGGGACAACAGCACCACCTGTTACGAACTCAGGGGTTAAGATCAAGTTGGAACTCATTCAAATTTAATTCAGTGGTAAGAGGTCATGGAAGCTTCAAGTATCTAGGTGACCATTATCCGCCAATTATGCCTTTTTCCAGTCTCTTAACATTGTACTAAAGTATAGTAAACCTGTCATACTTGAAGGTTTTAAAGGCCGGTTAGGAATGACAGAGGCAAGGGGCAGTGACGTTTGCCCTATCAAGCAGGACCATACCCTAGAGACTGACATATGCTCAGTGCCCAAGCCTCCTCTCCATCCAAGCTAGGACCAAGGAGGGCCAGGCAATGGCTGCTGATGACTCAGCAGATGGACCTATAGATTCCCTCAAACCCCCTTCCTAAGCTCACAAGGATGGTAAGGAATTAAGGAGTTTGAGCAAGACTCGAACCCCAGTCTGGCAATCACCAGACAAGGACGCTCTCACCAGGCCATCACAACCCTAGGCTCCCCTTTTTTTTTTTTGTGAGTTTAGACTAGGTGAAGGTTGTTTGTAAGTCTAGCATAGGCTAGGTCATGATTGGTTTGAGATCTACCAGGAGTTGCCTCGACACAGAATTTACGCTCTAGTAAAAAAATAATCAAGGTGAAATGCACATGGTTGCAATTTAATGTAAGCTGCACTTCTAGTCTAGTATATGAAGGCAAACAATTGAACAACTTGTCAATGGTTACCATCGTCCCGCTGTATTTAGCCGTACTATCCTCGACTTTAAAGTGTTGAGGTTACTTTAGCCGGAGTTAAGTTGATGCTTTGTATGCAATGCTCAGAGCCATTCACGTAACCATGATCAGAAAAGTTGTTCTACTTTAATGCCTTTTTTGAAAGCATAAGATCTGTTATAAGAAGTCTACTTAATGCAATGCTGTTTGTTCTTTCGCAAATACGAACCCTCGTTGTTTATATGGGTTACACTCTACAGCATTGCCGTTTAGCTACAACCAAAATTAAGGAAATCCTGTGGATCTGGTAACATTGTATGGTTTTCCCATTCCCACCCAAGCTGGGTAGGCTTGACGGAATCTGCGGCTAAGTCCCCGCTTTACTCTTGGCCGCTGCAACCAACTGACGTCTGTTCGGCCGCTGACCCCTCTTCTCTTTTTCCTTATCAGCTCATGTGATCACGAGTGCTTCTTAAATATGTATGACAACCTGCCATGGCCTGCGGGTCATGGTAAGAAGTGTTCCGTGTCTTCCACTTGCAAAATCTGTAGGGAATGTTCATCTTCCCAACGGGAGAAATTTAGTAGCTGTCGTAAAGAAAGCTAAAAGGGATTGTTCATCCACTCCTTTCTCCAAAGAGGGCAAGAAGCAGAAATCTCTCACGAGCCCTGAATTTTCCCTGTTCTACCTATCGTTATCAGAATTCCCAGAGGCACAGATAACAAAGGATGCGGGCATCTTCATCAAACAGACACATGTTGAAGAGTTATCTCCGATTATTCTTAGTGAGACGGCAAATGCTCTAAGTGATTAGGATCATTTGACCTCGTTAATTAACCAACCAGAGCAGGATTTATTAGAGGAACTGTTAATTTCTCCAAGAGTTTGTAAATCCTAATAGATCAATATCCCCACCGAGTATGCTAAGCTCAGGGGAACAGATTTCTCATCCATGATGCAGAATTCACCCATTAATGTAGATCAATTAATAAATAATAACAAGCCAACATTGTCCTCGCACCATTCTGCGAATGGACAACAGGTATCACCAACTCCTTTAACTTTCAAAGTTATATTATTCCTCAGTGAGATCCCATAGTGAGTTGGGGCTACAAGTAACATTCGAAGACTCAAATGGTAAGTTTTCCTCCAGAAAGGAAGCTATTAAAGTTTCACCTGGAAAATCATCAACACTTCCAGACTCCTCGCAAGGGGTTAAAGTGTAAAAATATCAGAAAGATTGGTCATATGCTCCTAGTGCTGATGCAAGTTTTCCATGCGTCCGGAGATACACAAATGACCTGTGCGTCCCTCCGGTTGCAGGAATCGAGGACGTCAAGGTACCCGTTAGGGACAGTAGATCCTTAGACTTAACACCTGTAGGGGAATGCTGCACCCCCTGCAACATTACTGGACGAGGTACCAGTTCTTCGGGGGAGATCCCAGGGCTATAGAATTTCTTCGCTCAGGGTATCATATCCTGTTTACAAGCTGTTGACCTACATTATCCCATACTCCGACTCCGACGATCCCATCGTTGTATTTGACGGGATCCCGAAAAGATCTGCTCTTGGAGTAAGAAATTTCACTTATGTTGGAGAATGAAGCAATAGAGGAAGTCTTACACAAGTCCCCGGGTTTCTTCTGCAACCTCTTCCTAGTGGAGAAATTGTCGTGAGGTTGAAAACCTGTTGTAGATCTTTCCTGCTTGAAGCAGTTTGTTCTTCAAACTCTGTTTGAGATGGAGACCTGCTGCACAGTGGCGCAGGCCATGCAAGATCAAGGAAGTACCTGCGTTTCATTTTCAGAGATAACTTAGGAGTTCAAGGTGCTATATGTCAGCCTGTCAACAGCCCCACAGATGTTCACTCTCCTGTTCACCTTAAGTCTCCTCATGGGCTCTCGCGACGGGAATAATGCTCTTAGACAACTGGCCACTACTGGCAGTCAAGATCTCGTCTTATCCACCAATTAGATTCTTTTCTAATTTTTCGACCTGTGGGTATCCGGCTGTATTACGAGAAATCGAGACTTGACCCACAATGTCGTCTATGGTACTTGGGCATGAACATGGATACGGTCCAAGCCAGAGTATTTCCATCTTTAGACAGACCGTAACACCTTTTCTCCAGGAGTTCCTTCCAGCTCACTTCTAGCAGAAGCTTGTGGGTCCCCTTTCATGCATACAGAAACTGGTACCCTTCGCTCGGTACAGTGGCCACTAATGGTCGCAGACCTCAGACTCACTATCGGCCCTTTGGAAGATCCCACGAGACAGGAGAACAGATCTCTCGGGGTGTTTAGAGGAGGGGGATCTGATAGCACCTTTACGGATTCCAACTCTATTGTAGACTTCTGAATCATTTCAGATGCTTCTCGAAAAGAAGGAACAAATCTCATGACTATGGTCACAGGAAGACAAGTCGTTCCACGTAAATTGTCTGGATCTCAAAGCAGCGCATCTCGTGTTACTCTGCTTTACAGAAGCGATCGAAAGTCACTCTTTAGTGTTGATGAACGACAACACAACCGTAGTGACTTTTGTCAACAAGCTGGGGGCTCGGTATGCCAGATCCTCTGTCAGTTGGCAGTAGGTATACAACACTAGCACATGTAAATACCATTCATCTCTCAGGTCAATTCATCCCATGGTAAAAGAATTTGATAGACAATATGAGCCGACTAGTTGTCGATACTGTAGTTGGTTCAGAATTGTCTGTGGATTATCTAGTGGCGAAGAGTCTGCCGAATATGCGAGCTTCCCTGACCGTAGACATGTTCGCCACATATCTGAACAACAATCTACCAGTATACTCTTCTCCAGTCCTGGATGCAGCAGCAGTAACGGAAGACTGTTTTCCAACACTCTTAGGATAGGATGGCGTCTATGCATTTCCCCTGTTCTATCTGATCCGTCAGGTCTTGAACAAGATCAGGTTGTCACAAAACCGAAGAGTAACGCTAATCGCGCCAAGGTGGCCACATGTGGATTGGTACCTGGACTATTCTAGATCTTCACACAGAAGTTCCAAGAGAATGTCCAGATTGGTCAAACCTTTTATGTCAACCTCATGTGAAAGTTTTACGAAACGGCTCACTGCCCGTCTCTTCACGGCTGAGGGTTATCCAACACCACCTCCGAAAGAAAGGCTTTTCGAGACTGACTACGGAGCACTTCAGGATACCTCCGCAAGTCCTCCGCAGCGATCTATCAGGCAAAGTGGTCACTTTTCTGTGATTGGTGTCATAGATGCGGAGGGAGAAACTAATGTCAGTCACAGCAGTAAAAGGCTATCGCTCAGCCTCGAGCCAGGTCTTCAGACTGAAGGGAATTGATCTCTCCTCCTTGTGGGAACTCTCGGCTTTATTCAGAAGATTTGAGCAATCTTGCCCACCTCGGGAACTTGAACTCCCGTCCGGGAGTGTGTTGAAGGCTTTAAGGTCCTAAAGTTGGTACCCGACGAACCGCTATGCAAAGCAACAGACAGGGACCTAACATTGAAGATAAGTGGTTCTCTTAGCGCTTTCATCATCAAAGAGAATGAGTGAACTACACAGTCTCTCTCACTTGGTGTCACAATCTGGGTGTTTAAAAGATTTGTCTTTTTGTCTTTTTTACTTTTGTGCCGAACCAAGACCCAAAATCCATCATTGACTGATGAGAGAGTTGTCTCCCTTATGATTTCAGCAATCAGCGAGGTAACTGATGATCATGACAGTCTTACTTTGTCCTGTAAGGGCAGTCCATCTTTATCTAAAGAGGCCCTCACCCTTTCGCCCTCTCGTCCCTAACTTGTTTGTAAGCACAGGTCGAAACAAGATGGGAGTATCTGAGAACACCATCTCTTTCTGCTTACGAGAGGCTATCATGAGAGCATACAAATCTTTGGAAAATGTGTCGACTGGGGTCCCTCCCAAGGCTCACGACATTCGTAGTATTGCCGCAACTTTAGCATTCCACAAGAACCACTCACAGGTGCGTAATGTTTGGTTCTCTAAAGACAGATTATCTTCACAGCTCCAGTAATTAAAAGGTACCCATAGATCTTTGAACGCAGTTTCATTGTCACATCGACAGTTATTTTCTGCATTATTGTGGCATGAGAATGCAGTAGAATGAAAGGGGCTTCCTTCCTCTCTTCAGAACCTTCCTTCCTAGGGAGTACCTACACTGATAGCCACCTATACACGTAAGAAAACGTCTGTGACATTACATATATGTGATATATTTCAAATGAAGAAATTGTTCTTACACAAATCTCCAACTTGTGTTATGGCTTTGACAATTACTAAATTTTTTGAGGCTGACGTCATGACCATATTTGCATGTTGCAAAAAAAAACTTTTGTATACTCCTGTTATACAGGACCAGATAAGCAGCCCATAAAGTAAAGTATTTGATGTTTTTTGACACAAAAAATACAAATTTATATATTTTTGAAATTCTTTTCCAGGAATGCCACTGTGGCAGGCGAAGTGAAGTATTTTTCCGGCGTACATTTAAGACACGCCGCTTTGGAACGGAATAAAAGATGCCTTCGGGCCTACCTGTAAGTATGGGATATATTTCCGTGAATAGAATTGATGTTCATACAATGTACATTACTGTAGTTGCTGCATTATTTTATGAAATAAGAGTTGTTCCTACGCGGCGGTGTCATTCGAAAACTAACACTCGGGCCGAAGGTGTTGGATCTTTTTCAGGTAGCTCCACAGCGCCCTCATGGGACAAGAGAGCGTCTGCTCTCGCCGTTATTTAAAGGACTCGGGTTTGTGTGGCTAGGAAAAATATAAATTTGAAAGTTTGTGATATTTGGAGTTGGTAAGAGTTAATTCTACACAATTGGCCAAGCAAAAGGGCGGATACTCACAAAGATAAATAGTGACACACTACGTTCTCGCTTTCTATCTGTTGAGCAAAGCAAATGGGTATATTCATGTACAGGATAAACGTATTACTGTTACTCTACACGAATGCAAGCAGTCATCATTTAATAGGCGTTTTGACTTTAACGAGGTAGTTAGTAGTTGCTGGCGGGTGGATAATAGGCCCCGCCCACTTTGGATTTTGACTGCTGTTATTATCATTATTATTACTAGCTAAGCTACAACCCTAGTTGATAAAGCAAGATGCTATAAGTTTAAGGGCTCCAACAGGGAAAAATAGCCAAGTAAGGAAATAAATGAATATAAGAACTAATGAATAATTAAAATAAAAATATTTTAAAAACATTAACAACATTAAAATATATTTTTCAATATTAATCTTACCCGATGATCATGTAGCTGTCAACTCTGTTGCCCGACAGAAATCTACGGTCGGGATACGCCAGCGATCGCTATACAGGTGGGGGTGTACACAACAGCGCCATCTGTGAGCAGGTACTCAAGTACTTCTTGTCAACAAGAACTCAATTTTTCCTCTGTCGTGCCTCCGGCTAGACCTACTTGGATACGCTGTTGATTCTGGAGTTATTGTTCACGATTTGGTGATGTATTTGCTCTAGAGTTTAGCCTTCGCTATTCAGGAAGCTTTATCATTAGCTTAGCAAGCTTTTGGAATTAATTTGATTTAATTATGGTGACGAAGAGAGTATGGACTCTCTTTCACTTTTAAATGGCCGACCCTTCCCTTAGACGGAAGTGTTGGTGTCGAAGAGAGTATAGACTCTCCTTCATTTTTTATTTTATATCTCTCTGCCATTTATAGGCCTCTTCGATTAACTTTTATTATAAACTTATAAAAATTTTTTTTTTTATGTTTGTTTATATGCGACCTTTCCTAATAGTAGGCGGTCCTTACTTGGAACCGAAGTTAATTAACATTGAGCTCGTCATATCGTTTTTCCTGTTAAGAATTTATGCTATTTTAATTTTAATGTTTTTGAAAGAATTTCTTTGATAAGTCTCGTACTGTTTTCAAAGTTGAACTAACGTTTTGTTTAGTCTCCGCAGTTGTTGACGTTCAGAACGTTCAACTTGCGCTCTATCGTTACGATAGAGAGAGAGTATTTCACGGTTTCACGTTGCAGTAAGAGTAAACCGATTCTAGCGTTTCGTTCATTCTTTCTTAGCTTAAATGGTTTTAATTCTATAAAGGAACTTTTTATTTGGGAAACCTTTCAGTTTTTTTTCCTTTAACAAATAATATGTTTTTAACGATATATATAATTGGGCTCATCTCTCAGGTTCTAAGTCAAGAGAGAGAGAGAGAGAGATAGAGACGGAGGGAGAGAGAAGAGGATAAACGTTTCGTTCAAGCGGGTAACGTTCTCGTTTTTTTTTTGCTCTTCTCCCTAGTCGATATAGGGGAAGAAGGTAAAACGTTTCTAGAGTTTTATTCTTGTTCCCAGGCTTTATGCGGTGAGAGATTTTAAACGTAGTTTATTTGATCTAGTGTTTAGTCTCTTTTCCAGCCACTGAATTCTTTATCTTTCATTGTTTTTCTGTTACATTGTAATACTGTTTTCGCAATTACTACCTTTTAATGAAAGATAGGATTGCGTGTTTCAGGTACAAACCACTTAAAGTTTCGAGTTCAGTGAAATAAGTGCAAACAGAAAATCAAAAGTGATAAAGTGATATGCGCAAAGTGTTACAGTGTTGCGTTCGAGGGTTCGTCTGTTCGTGCCAGTTGTTCACCTAGTCCGATACCTCTTACAAGCTCCCAAGCCCAGGGGAGAAGTAATGTCGAAGGACTTATGGGTTCCTCAGGCCTTGATCGACGAACAGACGTTTCCCTCTGTGGTTTCGGGTGTATCTACACACGTTGCCGACGTGATCACCCCACCCACACAAAGACGAGAGAGCCCATTTATTCCTCGTCTGCGGAAGAGGTTTCTCGCAGAAACCATGGACCAAATCTTGCAGCTTTTAAGTGCAAGTCGGTCCCTTCCGCGCAAGTCCAACGGCCTAGGTGTAGCCACTGGGTCAGTTCGGACTCGCTGCAGTACGACAACTGCACACCTCCTAAGAGAGGCTAGGTGGTACCGCAACAGGCAGTAACTCCGTCTGTTGCCGCACCAGCTGTTTTAGACCCTCAGTCACAACGGACAGTAGCTCCGTTTGTTGTTGTCTTTCATAGACCCTAGTGGTCCATGCTGCAGACTATACAGTCTCAGCTTGCTCCTTCATGCAGGAGTATCATGCTGGAAGGTTGACAATGCAGCCTGTTAACCTACAACCCGCCGAGGTTGTGCGCTCAGCAGATACTGCGGCTGCCTGCTCCCACCCTCCACCTGTGAGAGCTCCACCACCGATGCGCAGTCCACCCTGCCAGACGCATGTTCTTGCTGCACCATCTGCTAACATGCGTGAGCTACCGCATCAGCAGTGGGAAGGTTCTGTAGAGCTGCCGGGTTCCAGCACTATGCGGCTTTCTCCGCAGCCCATGCAGCATGCTCTGCATACCTTACAGCATGCTCTGCATACCTTACAGCATGCTCTGCATACCTTACAGCATGCTCTGCATTCCTTACAGCATGCTCTGCATACCTTACAGCATGCTCTGCATACCTTACAGCATGCTCTGCATACCTTACAGCATGCTCTGCATACCATACCGCATGCTCCTCAACCCACCGCAGCCCCTCCCACGCACCAGCACTCTGCTTTTGTTGTTGCCAGCTCCCACACTCCGACTGCGGAGAAGGTTGACGATGCACCCGTGGGCCTACACCTCCCACGGTTGTGCGCCCGGCATGGCTTCCTGCTCTCACACTCTTGTTGTGAGAGCTCCTCCACCCATGCACAGTCAACCCTGCCAGATGTATGATGACTCCCACACACAGAGCACTCCGTTGCCGTGCGGGAGCTACCACAAGCTGCCGTGTTTTGACACGGTGTGTCAGCCTCCGCAACACACTGTGGTTACCGCCACTCGCCAGCAGCAAACTAGTCAGGCAGGAGTTGAGGCTTCCCCACACAACTTTGGTTGTTGCCAACTCACAAACTGTCATGCAGTTACATGACGTTGCCTTCTGGTCTGCTACTTATACACCAGTGCTGTATGTCCTCACGCTCCTGTTGTGGTTGACAGTTCAGTTTTTGACAGTTCACAGACTGTCAAGCAGTTTCATAACGTTGCCTTCTGGTCTGCTGCTTTTGCACCAGTGAAACCCTCACTGAGAGAACTTAGCTTTTCTCGGATATGGTTCCTGTAGATGAGAAAGTGCTGTTCTCCCTCCTTCTGATATTCCCTTGAGGACTCTGTCATTTGGAGAGGAGCCTTAAGCTGCTTAGCCTCCTATGGACTTTTATTTAAGCATAACATGCTTCCAGGGAGGGTAAATGGTTCCGCTTCAGTCGCTAACCCCGTCTGTTACCACACCTGCTCCCATAGACCTTGAGCTTTGTTGCAAGACATGCAGTCCAAGCTTAGTCCTTGATAGAGGATTTTTTTTTACGGAGTCAGTGTGTCACTGGGAAGACGTTCAACAACCAGCAGAGGTGACTTGTTGTGACGCAGTGCGGCAACCTCAGCAACCCGATAAGGAGTTGTCTGTACTACCCAGACAGTCTAGACAGTTTCGGGTTGTCGCTGTACTTCCTCGCTTCCCCATGGTTGACAGTTCACAGACTGTGCAGCAGTACCATGATCTTGTGTCCGGCTCCGTCAGACGACTGGCTTTTAAGAGCTCCCACAAGTCGTCGCTGTCTGGAGAATCTCAGATGGACTATGGATCTGACCAAGGAACTGGGCCTCCTGGTCAATTTAGAGAAGTCCCAGCTCGTCCCATCCCAGACCATTGTCTACCTGGGTATGGAGATTCAGAGTTTAACTTTTCGGGCTTTTCCGTCGGCCCCAAGGATCAACCAAGCCCTAGAATGCATCCAGAGCATGCTGAGAAGGAACCGATGCTCAGTCAGGCAGTGGATGAGTCTAACAGGGACACTTTCATCGCTGGCCCTGTTCATCGAGTTAGGGAGACTCCACCTCCGCCCCCTTCAGTATCATCTAGCTGCTCACTGGATAAAGGACATGACGCTAGAGACGGTCTCAGTTCCTGTTTCCGAAGAGATGAGGTCTACTCTAACGTGGTGGAAGAACAGCTTTCTTCTCAAGGAAGGTCTACCTTTGGCTGTTCAGAACCCCGACCGCCGTCTCTTCTCGGACGCATCAGACACGGGCTGGGGTGCGACATTGGACGGACAGGAATGCTCGGGAACATGGAATCAGGAGCAAAGGACACTTCACATCAATTGCAAGGAGTTGTTGGCGGTTCATCTGGCCTTGATAAACTTCAAGTCCCTCCAGCTAAACAAGGTGGTGGAGGTGAACTCCGACAACACCACAGCCTTGGCTTACATCTCCAAGCAGGGAGGGACTCATTCGAGGAAGTTGTTCGAGATCGCAAGGGACCTCCTCATCTGGTCAAAAGATCGAAAGCTCACGCTGGTAACGAGGTTCATTCAGGGCGATATGAATGTCATGGCAGATCGCCTCAGCCGGAAGGGTCAGGTCATCCCCACAGAGTGGACCCTTCACAAGAATGTTTGCAGCAGACTTTGGGCCCTGTGGGGTCAGCCAACCATAGATCTGTTCGCTACCTCGATGACCTAGAGGCTCCCGTTGTATTGTTCTCCGATTCCAGACCCAGCAGCAGTTCACGTGGATGCTTTTCTGCTGGATTGGTCCCATCTCGACCTGTATGCATTCCCGCCGTTCAAGATTGTCAACAGGGTACTTCAGAAGTTCGCCTCTCACAAAGGGACACGGCTGACGTTGGTTGCTCCCCTCTGGCCCGCGAGAGAATGGTTCACAGAGGTACTGCAATGGCTGGTCGACATTCCCAGGACTCTTCCTCTAAGAGTGGACCTTCTACGTCAACCTCACGTAAAGAAGGTACACCCAAACCTCCACGCTCTTCGTCTGACTGCCTTCAGACTATCGAAAGACTCTCAAGAGCTAGAGGCTTTTCGAAGGAGGCAGCCAGAGCGATTGCCAGAGCAAGGAGGACATCCACTCTCAGAGTCTATCAGTCTAAATGGGAAGTCTTCCGAAGCTGGTGCAAGGCCAATGCAGTTTCCTCAACCAGTACCACTGTAACCCAGATTGCTGACTTCCTGTTACATCTAAGGAACGTAAGATCCCTTTCAGCTCCTACGATCAAGGGTTACAGAAGTATGTTGGCAGCGGTTTTTCTGCCACAGAGGCTTGGATCTTTCCACCAACAAAGATCTACAGGACCTCCTTAGGTCTTTTGAGACCTCAAAGGAACGTCGGTTGTCCACTCCAGGCTGGAATCTAGACGTGGTCCTAAGGTTCCTTATGTCATCAAGATTTGAACCTCTCCAATCAGCCTCTTTTAAGGACCTCACATTAAAAACTTTTCCTCGTGTGCTTGGCAACAGCTAAAAGAGTAAGTGAGATCCACGCCTTCAGCAGGAACATAGTTTTCACATCTGAAACGGCTACATGTTCCTTGCAGCTCGGTTTTTTGCTAAAAACGAGCTTCCTTCACGTCCTTGGCCTAAGTCGTTCGAGATCCCAAGCCTGTCCAACTTGGTGGGGAACGAACTGGAGAGAGTACTTTGCCCAGTTAGAGCTCTTAGGTACTATCTAAAAAGGTCAAAACCTTTACGAGGACAATCGGAAGCCTTATGGTGTGCTATCAAGAAGCCTTCTCTTCCAATGTCTAAGAACTCAGTTTCTTACTACATCAGGCTTCTGATTAGGGAAGCACATTCTCATCTGAAGGAAGAAGACCTTGCTTTGCTGAAGGTAAGGACACATGAAGTGAGAGCTGTGGCTACTTCAGTGGCCTTCAAACAGAACCGTTCTCTGCAGAGTGTTATGGATGCAACCTATTGGAGAAGCAAGTCAGTGTTCGCATCATTCTATCTCAAAGATGTCCAGTCTCTTTACGAGAACTGCTACACCCTGGGACCATTCGTAGCAGCGAGTGCAGTAGTAGGTGAGGGCTCAGCCACTACATTCCCATAATCCCATAACCTTTTTAACCTTTCTCTTGAATACTTTTTATGGGTTGTACGGTCGGCTAAGAAGCCTTCCGCATCCTTGTTGATTTGGCGGGTGGTCAATTCTTTCTTGAGAAGCGCCGAGGTTAGAGGTTGTGATGAGGTCCTTTAGTATGGGTTGCAGCCCTTTATACTTCAGCACCTAAGAGTCGTTCAGCATCCTAAGAGGACCGCTACGCTCAGTAAGGAAGACGTACTTAATAAAGGCAGAGTAATGGTTCAAGTCGTCTTCCTTACCAGGTACTTATTTATTTTATGTTATTTTTGAATAACTAATAAAATGAAATACGGGATACTTAGCTTCTTTGTTAACATGTATGCTGGTCTCCACCCACCACCCTGGGTGTGAATCAGCTACATGATCATCGGGTAAGATTAATATTGAAAAATGTTATTTTCATTAGTAAAATAAATTTTTGAATATACTTACCCGATGATCATGAATTTAAGGACCCGCCCTTCCTCCCCATAGAGAACCAGTGGACCGAGGAGAAAATTGAGTTCTTGTTGACAAGAAGTACTTGAGTACCTGCTCACAGATGGCGCTGTTGTGTACACCCCCACCTGTATAGCGATCGCTGGCGTATCCCGACCGTAGATTTCTGTCGGGCAACAGAGTTGACAGCTACATGATCATCGGGTAAGTATATTAAAAAATTTATTTTACTAATGAAAATAACATTTCATATATACTGTAAACTATAAAAAGACATGTTAGCCTTTTCAACCAATATAAAAATATTTGTTGCAAGTTTGAACTTTTGAAGTTCTACAGTTTCAGTACAGAGACCTGTTGCTCTGCTGCCTATGGTGGATATGCAGTGTTTCCCAGTTAATGTAACAAAGATATTTTGAGCCTGAATCCAACATACTTGGTCCTGGCAGTCAGCATGTTTATTTTTAAAGGCCACTCAGGAAGTATCACTTCATCCCTGGCTCATCTTCATTAGTCTTCCCTACAACTTCAAGGAGAAGAACAAGCAGTAGTAGTCTGGGAAGACCGATTGATAGAATTCTCGTAATCGTGATTCCTACCGTTTCTCTCCCCATGGGAGAGACAATGCGATACCAGGAACCTCCCTTCTTGAGCGAGTGCTGAGAATTGTTCCATAGTGAGTAGAAACGCCGGCTTGCACAGCACTGTGGAGCTGTCTGGGTACACTGTCTCTATCTTTCTCTCTCTCTATTTCAGGAGAGAGAAGGAAAAAGCATGCATGCCAACTAAGTCCAGGACGTATAACACCTGATCTCGTACCAGGCGCAGTGCCTTTGACCGTGCCTGCAGAAGCTGCTACGTCTGGCGAAGAATTCGTCTTTGACCGTGCCTGCAGAAGCTGCTACGTCTGGCGAAGAATTCGTCTTTGACCGTGCCTGCAGAAGCTGCTACGTCTGGCGAAGAATTCGTCTTTGACCGTATCGAGTATGCATCCGATCGGGAAGACGATCATAGGACGTTCTTATTTCGGATGCGAGATGGTACATACCGGGAACGTTCCTTTCTCCTAAGTAGACATAACGGGACGAGGTACAGGTGTGATGCTACCTGCGCCTCGTCTGTTTCTGTATCCTTCCTTTGTTGCCGAGCCTTCGGATGTGCCGCCCTAAACGGAAGGAGAAAGAAGTCGCCGATGGACAGCACGACCGATCAAAGCCAAGTCTCGTGAGACATTGAACAGTTCCTCCGCCTTGTTTCTTGTGGGGGGAATCAGCACTAAAAAATCCGAAGTTGCCTATGAACAGCATGACCGATCAAAGCCAAGTCTCGTGAGACATTGAACAGTTCTTCTGCCTTGTTTCTTGGGGGGAGCAGAGCTGTAAAAATCCCATCTCTTAACAGGAGGGTGTTTTGGTACAAGAGCTCACGCTCTTGCTAGTAGTGCTAGGTCTCACGCTGTGGCGGGATGTGGCAAAGACAAACCCCACACCCTGGAATCTTACAGACAAAAGTCTCTGCAGCACTAACTTTTCTCCTTACATTATCACAAACCAGACTCTTGGACTGAAGGGAAATTAAATCTAACCTTAAAACTTGGTTGAGGGTACATTCGAGCACACTATTCTGTCTTGTTTCTCTACCTCTTGTTATTTTCAAGTTTTTATAGTTTGTATATGAAAGGTTTATTTTAATGTTATTGTTCTTAAACTTCTATTGTAGTTTTTCTTTATTTCCTTTCCTCATTGAGCTATTTTCCCTGTTGGAGCCCTTGGGCTTATAGCATTCCTGCTTTTTCAACTAGGGTTGTAGCTTAGCCAGTAATAATTAATAATAATAATAAAAAAATCAATATTAAAAAGAAACTCCAACAATCACACTTATTGCTATAATACATATAACTAAATCAATTAGATAAAGCAACAATATTCAAACGAACCAAAAAAACATTAACAAAACTCAAAACTAAAACAATAACCGCAACCAAATAATATATAAGTATGTATATGTACTTTATATACTGTATATAGTAATACAGATACTGTTGTCCAGACGCACAAAGCCGAACTGTCTTTAACGGCACAGCCACAACTCTGTGGCAAAACACAACACTGATGGAAAATCTGCCACAACTGCCTCAGTTAATTGGTAATAATCATTATCGTCATCATCATCCATCCAGGAGAAATCATTTATACAAGCCAGGTCATCAAAGGTTATACAATCCTCAAGAGCAGTCTAATAAATGTCACTTATGATAATCCTGGCCAGCAATAATTTGTCCAAATTCAAAATGCAAAGAAAAAACACGTACGGACACTTCTAGCCAACCAAACTTATCTTACTATAATCAAAGATAAATAATAAACTTTCTATCATTCACAATCACCCCAAAGGCAAAGAAAACAATTCTGTACTTACCAATATAATAGATAAACACTTCCAAAGCTGGTAGAAAAAAGGATGAATCCAGTATATGAACACACAACTGCCTCTGGCTGTAGTCAATAAAAGAAAACCTTTGCTCAAGACATTCACTACTGGTCTAAACTAGCTACAAGAAGTAAACAAACAACCTTAATTATACCACCAGTCTTTCTCACTACAAACAATCGTTACACTAATTACCCCCCCCCCCTCTCTCTCTCTCTCTCTCACACAAAAAAGATTTGGCAAAAAAAAAAAAAAATTGGAAAAAAATACATAAAAAGTTGATCCTATACATACCTCGCCCCCCCCCCCCCCTTACTTTGCCAAATCCTTCTGTCACAAACTTTTTTTTTTTTTTTTTTTTTCCTTACCCAATCATATTAGGGAACAGTACCTTTGCTTTGAGTAACTGGGCCTTCATTTACTCTCTCTTTTACTTCTTCCATATCGCTATCATTCATTGTATTATTAAGATTCCCATCTATACTTCTATCATCTAGTATATCATGAACTATCCCATCTACCTCATTCTCGTGCACTAATCAATGCTTGTAAAGTACGCTTAATTGAAAAACTTAATAACTCCAGAAACCTTCTTGGTTGATTTTGAAATAGCTATGATTAATAGTCTGTGCACAGTTTTTCCTCAAACTCAAGTGTTGCTTTTTTCACTCGAGTCAAAACATCCACAGGAAGATACAAATTCACAGGTTTCAGCTGCGGTAATAAAATGATAAAATAGAGTTTTCTGTCAAGATGAAAATGGTAGCTGCTATTTAAAGGCTTAAAGGCCGTTCGTGAATGGCAGAGGCGAGGGACAGTGACATTGCCCTATCAAGCAGGACAATGCCCTAGAGACTGACCATATATATATGATCAGCGCCCAAGCCCCTTCTCCATCCTAGCTAGGACCAAGGAGGGTCAGGCAATGGCTGCTGATGACTCTGCAGATAGACCTATAGGGTCCCCCAAATTCCCCATCCTTACCTTACAAGGATGGTGAGGTTTCAGCGACCAAAGAAACTGACTAGTTTGCGCGGGACGCGAACCCCAGTCTGGCGTTCACCAGTCAGGGACGTTACCACATCGGCCACCACTATTCCTTTTGTTTTATCTCATGATGTTTTAAAAAGCTTTTATTATTATTATTACAAGCTAGGCTATAATCCTAGTTGTCCTTTGGAGTGGTTACCCTCGAGGGAATAATTATTCTACACTCGATAGTTAGGTGCTCCTACCAATATGTGTAACAGCAGTTCTAGCTTTGACCAAGTCAATCTTCCGTTAAAGGACTGAGGTTTGTATAGTTGGGAAAATTACAAATTACTTTATATTTATGATATTTTCACTTCCCATTGTGGTCAAACATGGACTCCCAAATGGTAGACGATGTTGCGAGGTTGCTACCAATTGGTCCATAAAAATAACAAAAGATGTATTTGATACTGATGCTAAGTGGAAACTTATGTCCGTTATAGAAGTTATAAATTAGTAAATATCTTAATTGTTGTAAGGAAACATTTCTTACCCTTTTATCAAAAAGAGGTAAAAGGGTGAATTTTTTTTTGTATCTGATATAGAAAATTTCCAGCTTGTAGTAATGAGTCAATATGGGTTTTTTTTAACATGATTCAAGACAGTATGAAAAGTTCAGTACTGTAGTCCCTAACTTCCAAGGAGTTTTAGGTGTCTGGTTTTCTGCTCAGCACTTTCAGTGCACCTGATTTTGAGTGCTATAGGCATTACCTAATGGTCTTTGAAGTGTCCTTGCAACCCCCCTAGACTGGACCACCTTTTTAGCCTTCTACCTCAAGTCTATCGTCGCTTCCTTTCTACCGTCCAATCTCTTCCATGTTCAACAGTTTCAACTCGGCAATCAGGGGCTTTACTTGCCCCCAGTGCCAAGCCATATTATGGGGTCTTATGACTGACCGGACAGTACTACATTGGATTCTTTTCTCTGGTTACGGTTCATTTTCCCTTTCCCTACACATGCACACTGAATAGTCTGGTCTATTCTTTACAGATTCTCCCATCCTCATACGCCTGACAACGCTAAGATTACCAAACAATTCTTCATCGAAGGGGTTAACTACTGCACTGTAATTGTTCAGTGGCCACTTTCCTCTTGGGAAGGGTAGAAGAGAGACTTTAGGTATGGTAAGCAGCTCTTCTAGGAGAAGGACAGTCCAAAATCAAACCATTGTTCTCTAGTCTTGGGTAGTGCCATTTTCTCTGTACCCTTCTATATAATTTCTCTTCCTCTTCTTTTGTTAAAGTTTTTTATAGTTTATATAGGAGATATTTATTTTCATGTTACTCTTCTTAATATATTTTATTTTCCTTTTTTCCTTTCTTCACTGAGCTATTTTCCCTGTTACGATAACTGTATTTTGAATATGTTAAGTGATGATTTTGTTCCAAATTCAGAAGATGCCAGTGTCGTCCGTAAAAATTGCAACGTGTAGTGTATGAAAAAATCATAGAATTGATCACAGTATTTGACGGTTTACTATACATAGTTGCAGTATTTGACTTTACTTAAGTGGTCGTAGTATTTACCCGTATGAATATTTGCCTGTATTTAAATGGTTGTAATATTTGATTGTTTAAAATTTACAATAATATTGAAATTCCTTCCAGATTCAGTGGTTCAATAAATACAACAAAAATCTGGCGAATTACATGAGGTCCCTCGGAGAAGGTTGCGGGTTGGATCTCACCCAAGACATAGAGCCTCCCAAAAATTTATACATTGAGGTAACCACAAAATTTTCTACCTTATATATTCATGCATTTGAAGTATTGTAGTATGGTATAAATAACTTTTAACCCTTCTACCCCCAATGGACGTACTGGTACGTTTCACAAAACTCGCCCGTTAACCCCCATGGACGTACCGGTAGGTCCTTGCAAAAAACTGCTGTTTGCATTTTTTTTTTTATATTTTTGGTAATTATATGAGAAACTCCAGGCATTTTCCAAAATAATAAGACCAACCTGACCTCTCTATGATGAAAATTAAGGCTGTCAGCGCAATCTAAAAAAGAAAATATTGCAAAACGTGTTTGAAAAAAAAAAATGGTTGGGGGTTAAGGGTTGGAAAGTTTCAAATAGCCTGGGGGTAAAAAGGTTAAAATCATGATAATGATTTTCAGTTTTTTCAGAAGTTCAAACTTACAGCAAATTTTTTTTTTTTTCCTTTTGTGTTGAACAGTTTGATAAAGTATCTCTTCATGGTTTATATATGACAGATTTATTTTAATGTCACCAATCTTGAGATATTTCATATTCATTATTTCTCTTGCAGTTTGTTTATTTCTTTTCCTTGCTAGGTTGTTTTTCCCTGTTGGAGCCCTTGGGCTTATACCATCCTGCTTTTCCAACTAGTGTTGTAGCTTAGCTAGTAATAATTAATTTTAGGTCAAGGCAGAATTATAGTGTGTTTACTTCCGGTTAGACAAAATATGTCCCCTTCATTCTCATTTCTGGACTTTCTTCCTTATGTCAATTCTTTTTCTAAACGAATACAAACTGTATTTGTTTTTACATGAATGCAAACTTTCATTCTTTAATAGAAGTATTATTCAACAAAGCTGGAACTTGCATGTTAAAATGTATAGTGAGGTGGTGGCAGCATGGCAGTAATTACCGACAAGTAACCACCGACATAATTTCTCCATCTCTAACCTTGGCTGTTTTGATCGTTTTCTGATTTTTCTTATCAGAAGCATTTGCCGTCTGCTTAAGGTGGAAACCCCACGTGCCAACATTTGGGTCTGCCCTGGTAAACCTTCTGGCCTGCTGTTGGCCCCCATCTCTTTTGTCCTTTTTTGCAGGAGACCTGATTGCTCGCAGTAATTGTCCTGTGATGAGTGTAGGTCATAGCCTCCTTTTATAGTGGTTTGATTACGGTTGAAGGAAGAAGAAATTTTAAAGAGAGATTGTCTTCAGAGGCAAATTTGCATAAGCTGTTGCCAAAGAAGCTTTTTAGCTCCTTCTCTCCCCTCCAGCACTCAGACTGGTGCACCTTTTTTTATAACCTAACTCAACCGTAGAGCCGAGCCCTCCAGAGGAAAACCGAGGAAGGTAGGAGACCTCGATTTGCCCCCAAACCAGGTTCCTAAAGTAAGAGCATCCACTCCTCTCAGTGAAGGTAATATCCTTCTACTTCCTCGTCAATGTTCTCCATCGTTTGTGAGGACGACACTTGCAGAGCTCGGACCACCTGTCCTTTATTCGAGACGGCCTTGGCTCAGTCCTCTTCAAGTAACGTCGTAGTGCCCTTACGGGACAGAAGAAAATCATCCTGATCTCTGGTCACTTCTTTTAAGGAGATGTGTGCCATCATCATTCCTCTTCTAGTGTGAAGGATGAGCTCGCTAGTTGGCCAAAATTCTACAATCACTCTGCTGGTCGTCATTGTTGATGTATTTTCTCTTGAGCTATTAGAAGAAGGTGGTGGGCAAGGGGAGCTTCCTTCGTGACAACTGAGGGTGTATGTACTCATTCCTGCACGGGGCCGAATAATGGTCGGTGGTAAAGAAACGACAGAAGAGACCCGAAAATCTAATTCAGTAAGCAAGGAATCTAACAGTCGCCATGTCCTGCGCTCCTTCCGAAGCAGATGTCCTGGACGTTAGAGCATTTGCTAACACCTCCAACAGCTTTTCTGCTGATGGGTCACCATCAATGCCTAAGGAAGGCCAAAACTTCTAGTGGTCCGAGCTCAGCAAGTGTCGTACCCCTGGAAGTTTTGGCCTTCCTCAGGCATTGATGTTGACCCATCAGCAGAAAAGCTGCTGGAGGTGTTAGCAGATGCTCTAACATCTGCTTCGCAAGGAGCACAGGACATGGCGACCGTTAGAGTCCTTGCTTACTGTATTAGATTTTCGGGTCTCTTCTGTCGTTTCTTCACCACCACCTGTCAGTGACGCAAGTCTTGAAGGCTAGATTATGTTAACAGCAGACTGCTTTTGGAAATATACTCGCAGGTCCCCGGACACTTTTATCTTTTGGCTACCGGTAGCCACTCAACTGGTAGTGTAGCGAACCCTCGCAGGACAAGAAGCATCTAGTCTAAGATAGCAGTTGCAACATGAGTCCTAATATCAAAGGTATAAATGTCTGCCCCTTTTTCCTCTTTTCTTTCCCGTCTCTCGGGGTGCAACGGTTGTGCCGTCATTTGTTGTATCGTTCGTCTGATGCAGGCAAGCCTCCGAACAGGGCAACTTTTCAATACATTTTGAGAGTAGAAGTATATTCCCTATCCTCCTTATGAAGGAGAGGATGAACAGCTTTATACAAACCCAATATATATTTTGGATAACATAATCCCTTTCTGTCAAGTATTGGCAAAACCGAGTCTATCACCCGAGATATCCTTTTCCCAGATTGTTTAAAGTTATCCGTTGAAACCTTTTACAAGTTTAAGTGCTTTGACATCTTAGTATTTAAGTCATCTAGGTTAGTTATAGGAATTTCCTCCCTCTTTAGGAATATCATCTATTAAAAGACTAATGTTTGTATTTGCGTATGAACAAATCGCCAATTTCAAGTCATTTTTAATTTTCTTGACTATGCAAACACGAGTACAAGTGTTACTTCCCGCCTACACTTCTCCACTAGTCTTATGTCAAGGGCACAGTGGCTACTCAGACTATTAGGGCTTACCTGTTGCCTGTCAGTGATTACCACAATCTCGTTTTTAATTGAACGGGAAAACTTCCAGCTTCACCAAAACCATACTGTACTGCTATAAAGAACTCAGGTTAATATAATTAGGAAATATACAAATGACTGGAAATTTAAGTTTGGGATACTCTTAAGAGTCTTTTTTTATATCAGATTATGATACTTACCAGAGGTCCAATTCCCAAAAGCGCCCCCTGTGTGGAAAGTCTGAAATTATATGAATGCTATATGTTTTGCATTTGAAGTAGTTTTCTGAATCCACTTCAGTGATTACTACTTTTGTTTGGGTAATACTGTCATATAATCTATCAGTACTTATCAATTTATTCACATTGAACTGAAGCATAAGACTGTGACAGTATTACTATCTTAAGGGCACAGTTTTTGCAAATATATACAGTGACATCCCAGTTTTTCTCAGCATACTCTTAATAAAAATACCCAATATCTAACTTGTAAATTCTATAGTATAGGTTATTATACAGCTTCTTACCTAATGGTATTCAAATATTTGGTAGCTCATTTAAGCTTAGAATGCTAAAGCAGGTTTTATATTTATAGTCCCTAATCTGGTTTAAAGGTTTTGTAGCTTTAACAACTGATGCTCTAGTTATAGTCGATTCTTTCTAGTGAGGCAGATTTGCACCGACTCGCAGGGGTGCCCTTTTAGCTCGGAAAAGTTTCCTGATTGTTGATTGGTTGGACAAGATAATTCCAACCAATCAGAGAGCAAGGAAATTTTCCGAGCTGAAAGGGCACCACTGCGAGTCGGTGCAAATGCGGCTCATTAAAAAAAATTGAGTATAGTTCCCAGGTATAATTTTCAAATGTATGAATGAATTTCCTATTGGAGGTATTATTAGGATACAGTGTTGTAACGAGATTGTGTTGATAAAAGCAAAATGCTTTTGTCTTTAGGTTCAACTGGGCGGAGTCTCTTGGGTTCGACTTCTCTTGCTTGAGGGTACACTCGGGCACACTATTCTATCATATTTCTCTTATTTTTTTCAAGTTTTAATAGTTTATATATAAAAGATCTAATTTAATGTTGTTACAGTTTTCAAGATATTTGGATCGTTCATTACTTCTCTTGTAGTTTATTTCCTCGTTTCCTTTCCTCACTGGGCAATTTTCTCCCTGTTAGAGCCCTTGGGCTTATAGCATCCTGCTTTTCCAACTAGGGCTGTAGATTAGCCAGTAATAATAATATTGTAATGCAAGACTTGCCTACTTGGAAAACACAGTTTTCAATATTAAACTTACCCGATAATCATGTAGCTGTCAACTCCGTTGCCCGACAGAATTCTATGGAGGGATACGCCAGCTATCACAATACTAGAAGGGGGTGTACTTACCAGCGCCACCTGTGGCCAGGTACTCAAGTACTTCTTGTTGACACCTCCTCAATTATTCCTCTGTCGTGCTTCTGGCAAGACGTTCTGGGATACGCTTATGTTCTTGGAGTATTTTCACGACTTTGGTGAAGTATTTCTCTTTGATTTCGGCTGTCGCTTTACTGGAAACTTCTATATTAGCTTAGTTAGCTTTTGGAATTAATTTGATCAATTATGGTGACGAAGAGAGTATGAACCCTCGTTCACCTTTCAATGGCCGACCCTTCCCTTAGACGGAAGTGTTGGTGTCTAAGAGAGTTTAGACTCTCTTTCTTAATTTTGCTTAACAAAAGTTATAGATTTATTTTATATCTCTCCGCCTCTTATAGGCCTCTTCGATTAACTTCCTTTAATTATAAACTTATTAAAATTAATTTTTATATTTGTTTATATTCGACCTTCCTAACAGTAGGCGGTCTTTTCTTGGTACCGAAGTTAATTAACATTGAGCCCGTCATTTCGGTTTCTCCTGTTAACATATTATGCTTTTTCCGCCACAGAGTTTGAAAGAATTTCTTTGATAGTCTCGTACTTTTTCAAAGTTGAACTAACGTTTTGTTGTCTCGGCAGTTGTTGACGTTCAGAACGTTCAACTTGCACTCTATCGTTACGATAGAGAAAGAATGTTCACGGTTTCACATTGCAGTAAGAGTAACCGTGTCTAGCGTTTTGTTCATTCTTTCTTAACTTAATGGTTTTGATCCTAATAAAGGAACTTTTCATTTTGGGAAATATTTCAGTTTTTTCCTTTAACAATAATATGTTTTAACGATATATATGATTGGGCTCTTCTCTCAGGTTCTAAGTCAAGAGAGAGAGAGAGAGAGAGAGAGAGAGATAGAGACGGAGGGAGAAAGAGGATAAACGTTTCTTTCAAGCCTGCCAGGCGTACGAGTAACGTCGTTATCGTTTTTGCTTTTCTCCCTAGTCTCTTTAGGGGAAGAAACTAAACGTTTCTAGAGTGATCTAGTGTTTAGTCTCTTTCCAGCCACTGAATTATCTTTCATTTGATTTTTCTGTTACATTGTAATTCTGTTTTCGCAATTACTAACTTTTGAGAAAGGATAGAATTGCGTGTTTCAGGTACAAACCACTTAAAGTTTCGAGTTCAGTGAAATAAGTGCAAACAGAAAATCAAAGTGATAAGTGATTAGCGCAAAGTGTGTCAGTGTTGTGCGTGAGGGTACTTCTGTGCGCGCCAGTCGTCCTCCCAGTCCGGGACCTCTTGCAAGCTCCCAAGCCCAGGGGAGAAGCAATGTCGAAGGACAAAAGGGTTCGGCAGGCCTTGATCGGCGCACAGAAGTATCCTCGGTGGTTGTGGGCGTGTCTTACCGAGACCGTCACTCCCACCCGCAGACGATTGAGCCCTTATTTTGCTCGTCTGCAGAAGAGATTTAGGGGAGAAAATAAAGGCAGAGTAACGCTGGTCTCAGGTCTCAAGACCTCTTAAACGTAAAGTCCAGACCTATGCCAGACGTACGAAGTTAAAGTTCAACAACTCGGATGCAGTCATTGAGTTAGCTCTGACTCTCCTCAGTCATCAGTTGAATACACTCCGCCTAAGAGGAGTAAGGTTCTGCCGCAGCAGATCTCTGCTGTTTAGGCTTTACCTCAGCAGACCTTAGTGTCTGCCGACCCCAAGTTGACTCTACTGCAGTCCATGCAGTCACAACTTTCGGTCTTGATGCGTGAGTGTCGGGCTGAGAGTGTTGCGTCTCCGCCTACACTCCCCTCGCCTATGCTCGCTCCGCCTGATCGCAGTACCACCTGCCAGGCGTACGATGTTGTGGACTCTACTACAGTCCATGCAAGCACAGCTTTCGGACTTGTTGCGTGAGTGTCGGGCTGAGAGTGTTGCTCCTCCGCCTCCGCCTACACTCGCTCCGCCTGATCACAGTACCACCTGCCAGGCGTACGATGTTGTGGACTCTACTACAGTCCATGCAAGCACAGCTTTCGGACCTGTTGCGTGAGTGTCGGGCTGAGAGTGTTGCACCTCCACCTGCACCCGCTCAGCCTGTGCTCAACCCGCCTGCGCTCGCTCCACCTAGTCGCAGCACCATCTGCCAGGCGTACGATGTTGAGCCACATTCTGTGTTCGCTGTTCCCAGTGTTGTTCAGCCTCAGCCTTCTTTAAGGCAACCTTCTGTTTGGGATCAGGAGGATTACTCCACTCTTCCTCCGCCTCCCCTGGCTGCTCCACCGGTGGTGCAACTCTCGGTGGAGGTACAACAACCTCTTCCACCCATGAGTCAGTCTCCTCAGCTGCTGCACCGAGCTCAACCCGTGCACCCTGATCTTGCGCCTCAGGAGCCTCAGCTTGCGAGACATTTACCTTGTTCTGCGCAACCTCTTCCTCATCGCGCTCCGCTCACACCACAGGAACTGGAACTTGCTACTCCGCTTCCGCCAACCGCTCAGCAAGCGCAACCCTTGGGTTCAACCACTCATGCTAGGAGTCAGCCTCCTCCACCCATGCGCCTTCCTTCTGCTTGTCTTTTATTCAGCCTTTGCAGACTGAGCCTCAGGTGTTCCCTCAACAGAGTCTTGAAGAGGAAACCACAACTATTGTTGTTCCAGCTCGTTCTGACTCTGCTGTTCAGCATACCTTACCTCCATTTTCAAACCATGGCAAAAATATGAATCATGAGTTATGAATGTAAGGTAAACATTATGTTGATTTTTAAACCCCATGCAAGCATGCATAAAGCACTCTAGCACTGGTCATGGAATTTCTGAGAAATGTTAAACGCCATGCACACGCTCTGCTTTCCTTACAGCAGGCTCTGCTTACAGCAGCATGCTCTGCATACAACATGCTCTGCATACAGCATACTCTGCATACATCATGCTCTGCATACCTTACCGCATGCTTCTCAGTCACACATCTTGGGTTGTTGCCAACTCACTAGACTGTCAAGCAGTTTCATTACGTTGCCTTCTAGTCTGCTGCTTTTGCACCAGTGAACCCTCACTCAGAGAACTTAGCTTTTCTAGGATAAGGTCCCTGTAGATGAGAAAGTTCTTTTCTCCCTCCTTCTGATATTCCCTTGAGGACTCTGTCATTTGGAGGGAGCCTTTAGCTGCATAACCTCTTATGGACTTTTATTTAAGCATTACATGCTTCCAGGGAAGGTAATGGTTCCACTTCAGTCGCTAATCCCGTCTGTTACCACACCTGCTCCCATAGACCTTGAGCTGTGTTGCATGACATGCAGTCCAAGCTTAGTCCTTGTTAGAGGATTTTTTGTTTACGGAGTCAATGTGTCACGGGGAAGACGTTCAACAACCAACAGAAGTGACTTGTTGTGACGCAGTGCGACAACCTCAGCAACCCGTTAAGGAGTTGTCTGTACGACCCAGACAGTCTAGACAGATTCGGGTTGTCACTGTACTCCCTCGCTTGCCCATGATTGACAGTTCTCAGACTGTGCAGCAGTATCATGATCTTGTGTCCGGCTCCGTCAGACGACTGGCTTTTAAGAGCTCCCACAAGTCGTCGCTGTCTGGAGATTTTCAAATGGACTATGGATCTGACCAAGGAACTGGGCCTCCTGGTCAATTTTGAGGAGTCTCAGCTCGTTCCATCCCAGACCATTGTCTCCTTGGGTATGGATCTTCAGAGTCGAGCTTTTCGGACTTTTCCGTCGGCCCCAAGGATCTTCCAAGCCCTAGAATGCATCCAGAGCATGCTGAGAAGGAACCGATGCTCAGTCAGGTAGTGGATGAGTCTAACAGGGACACTTTCATCTCTGGCCCTGTTCATCGTGTTAGGGAGTCTCCACCTTCCCCCCCTTCAGTATCATCTAGCTGCTCACTGGATAAAGGACATGACGCTAGAGACGGTCTCAGTTCCTGTTTCCGAAGAGAGGAGGTCTTCTCTCGTGTGGTGTAAGAACAGCTTTCTTCTCAAGGAAGTCTACCTTTGGCTGTTCAGAAACACGACCGCCGTCTCCTCTCGGACGCATCAGACATGGGCTGGGGTGCGACGTTGGACGGACAAGAATGCTCGGGAACATGGAATCAGGAGCAAAGGACACTTCACATCATTTGCAAGAAGTTGTTGGCGGTTATTCTGGCCTTGATAAACTTCAAGTCCCTCCAGCTTAACAAAGTGGTGGAGGTAGACTCTGACAACACCACAGCCCTGGCTTACTTCTTCAAGCAGGGAGGGACTCTTTCATAGAAGTTGTTCTAGATCGCAAGGGACCTACTCATCTGGTCTTAAGATCGAAAGCTAACTGGTAACGAGGTTCATTCAGGGCGGTATGAATGTCATGGCAGATCACCTCAGACGGAAGGGTCAGGTCATCCCCACAGAGTGGACTCTTCTCAAGAATGTTTGCAACAGACTTTGGGCCCTGTGGGGTCAGCCAACCATAGATCTGTTCACTACCTCGATAACCTAGAGACTCCTGTTGTATTGTTCTCCGATTCCAGACCCAGCAGCAGTTCACGTGGATGCTTTTCTGCTGGATTGGTTCCACCTCGACCTGTATGCATTCCCGCCGTTCAAGATTGTCAACAGGGTACTTCAGAAGTTCTCCTCTCACAAAGGGACACGGCTGACGTTGGTTGGCTCCGCTTTGGTCCGCGAGAGAATGGTTCTTAGAGGTACTGCATGGCTGGTCGACATTCCCAAGACTCTTCCTCTAGGAGTGAACCTTCTAAGTCTACCTCACGTAAAGAAGGTACACCCAATCCTCCACGCTCTTCGTCTGACTGCCTTCAGACTTTCGAAACACTCTCAAGAGCTAGGGGCTTTTCGAAGGAGGCAGCCAGAGCGATTGCCAAAGCAAGGAGAACATCCACTCTCAGAATCTATCAGTCTCAAGGGGAAGTCTTCCGTAGCTGGTACAAGACCAATGCAGTTTCCTCAACCAGTACCACTGTAACCCAGATTGCTGACTTCCTGTTATATCTAAGGAAAGTAAGATCCCTTTCAGCTCCTACGATCAAGGGTTACAGAAGTATGTTGGCAGCGGTTTTCCGCCACAGAGGCTTGGATCTTTCCACCAACAAAGATCTACAGGACCTCCCTAGGTCTTTTGAGACCTCAAAGGAACGTCGGTTGTCCACTCCAGGCTGGAATCTAGACGTGGTCCTAAGGTTCCTTATGTCATCAAGATTTGAACCTCTCCAATCAGCCTCTTTTTAGGACCTCACATTAAAAACTCTTTTCCTCGTGTGCTTGACAACAGCTAAAAGAGTAAGTGAGATCCACGCCTTCAGCAGGATCATTGTTTTCACATCTGAAACGGCTACATGTTCCTTGCAGCTCGGTTTTTGCTAAACGAGCTTCCTTCACGTCCTTGGCCTAAGTCGTTCGAGATCCCAAGCCTGTCCAACTTGGTGGGGAATGATCTGAAGAGAGTACTTTGCCCAGTTAGAGCTCTTAGGTACTATCTAAAAAGGTCTTAACCTTTACAAGGACAATCAGAAGCCTTATAGTGTGCTATCAAGAAACCTTCTTTTCCAAGTTCTAAGAACTCAGTTTCTTACTATTCAGGCTTCTGATTAGAGAAACACATTCTCATCTGAAGGAAGAAGACCTTGCTTTGCTGAAGGTAAGGACACATGAAGTGGGAGCTGTGGCTACTTCAGTGGCCTTCAAACAGAACCTTTCTCTGCAGAGTGTTATGGATGCAACCTATTGGAGAAGCAAGTCAGTGTTCGCATCATTCTATCTCAAAGATGTCCAGTCTCTTTACGAGTACTGCTACACCCTGGGATCATTCGTAGCAACGAATGCAGTAGTAGGCGAGGGCTCAGCCACTACATTCCCATAATCCCATAATCTTTTAACCTTTCTCTTGAATACTTTTTATGGGTTGTACGGTCGGCTAAGAAGCCTTCCACATCCTTTTTGATTTGGCGGGTGGTCAATTCTTTCTTGAGAAGCGCCAAGGTTAAAGGTTGTGATGAGGTCCTTTAGTATGGGTTGCAGCCCTGTATACTTTAGCACCTTTGGGTTGATTCAGCCTCCAAGAGGAACGCTGCGCTCAGTAAGGAAGACGAACTTAAAAAAGAGACAGAGTAACGGTTCAATTCGACTTCCTTACCAGGTACTTATTATTTCATTGTTATTTGAGATAACTGTTATATGAAATATGGGATACTTAGCTATCCTTTAATCTTGTACACTGGTTTTCACCCACCCCCCTGGGTGTGAATCAGCTACATGATTATCGGGTAAGTTTAATATTGAAAAATGTTATTTTCATTAGTAAAATAAATTTTTGAATATACTTACCCGATAATTATGATTTAATTGACCCTCCCTTCCTCCCCATAGAGAACCAGTGGGACCGAGGAATAATTGAGGAGGTGTCAACAAGAAGTACTTGAGTACCTGGCCACAGGTGGCGCTGGTAAGTACACCCCCTTCTAGTATTGTGATAGCTGGCGTATCCCTCCATAGAATTCTGTCGGGCAACGGAGTTGACAGCTACATGATTATCGGGTAAGTATATTCAAAAATTTATTTTACTAATGAAAATAACATTTTCATTCATATTGTTTCTCCTCAGGTCCGATGCCTTCAGGATTACGGTGAGTTTGCAATCGAAGAAGGCGACACGGTCATCTTACAGAAGAATATGACGCACTACCTACTAATGTCTCACTGTCAATAGACGTTTTAGAATATTTGATGGGTCTTGATCTTTTACTTTTATTAGTTTTAAACAATTTTATAGTTCATAGTGAGCTTAAACCATGGTCTTTCTTGTCATAATTAAAATAAGGCAACTTTGTAATAAAACGTTAAACCTGAGAATATTATTTTACTGGAATAATTTCTTACATTAGATACTATTTTATATTTATTCACTTAATAAAGTAAAAGTAATGACTAAACGTAAGTGACGATGAGTTCATAAAATTATCTTCGTGCTCACGAAAGCAAATGATGGAACCTTTACCGATGATAATACAATCTAAGTATTATTTTGTTCATCTTTCTCAAAGATACTGTTTCTATCATCTTTAAACTGTTCTATCAAAGGTAAACTATTATAAAATAAAAGCTAACCTAACTATTCACATGGGTAAAAGATCCCATTAAGAACAAGGCTGAAGCCTAAAGTTTAACGTAAAATTAAGCAGTAAATTTTATACATGAAATTCTTAAATCAAAATCGGTAACTTATGTAGTCTCTGCGGTACATTCCGAGTCCTGAGCTACGCTGCGAAGACATATCTTGGGTATCGTAGTCTTCTCTGCAGGCGTCCTGCCGTAGGGGCCTGCCGGGGCCCTATAAGGATCCATCACTGTTACACCGTAAGGGCCCAAAGGTCTCTCCTGTACGCATCCATTGGGTCTCTGGCGTACGGATCTCTGTTGCCTTGCATCTGGTCGTAGCCCGATCCGAGGCATTTGGGGCCTCCTGTCATCCATGGGATACTGGCCCATTAAGCTCCCAGATGCTTCCCCCATCATGGATCTCGCTCCGCCGCCGTAGGATCTCCCGGCCGCGTACTCCGACCCCTCGTCGTACTGGCGACGCGGATTGACGTACGGCTGGTACATCTCCTTCCGGCATTTTCCCGACACGCTCTGCCAGGCGCCATAACCTGTAACCTGCGATGCATCGGCTTCGTCGCCACTTCCTTCGTCCTCCTGTTTGGGTAAAATTGCATCATTATTCATTCTTAATTTCAAATAGTTAACAATTACACCTTCAGTGTAGAAGCTAAGTTTTTAGATATGATGACCAGCACTTGACAATAGTGAGAAGAAAACTACTCATGATTATGATAGCATAAATCACTAAATATAAATTAGATAATTGGTGATATAAATATAAATTTTGCATTAAATGGGAATTTATATTTAGGTTATAAACTGCTAAATGAAACTGATAGACAATTACCTTATTAAATTTTCACTTAGAAATACCCTTACTTATGATTTTAATCAATAATGAAAGTTAAAAGAAAATAATCTCATGGTAGTATCCGCAAAACAATATGTTTCAAAACAATATGTTTCAACGACAGATTTTCATACAAACTCATAACCATAACCACATTAGGTTACTTGTCAAAATATATAAAGGGATTTTGACGAAGGAAAAATCTATTTCTGGGCTCGACCTGTGTCGCTCCGTGAAATGCACCTTAAAGCACTATTTCTAAGGCATAAAAATTGCTAAATATACCAGAGAAAAAAAGAATGCATGGAATGCCAGGAATTAACCCAGCTCGCTCACTCAATGAGTGTCGGTATAGATACTGGGGCGTGATAGAACAACGACCATAGGTCCCTCACCAGTTAGACCAACGTTTATAGGTCCCTTTGCAGACTGAAAACTAGTGTGGTAAAGTTGAAAAATATAGATAGAAGCTGTGAACTCATGCATTTTGAAAACCTCATCTTGATAGAATAAACTCTTCATTGATGAAAAGCTAAATGAAAGAATAAAAATAGATAAGGAATATAATTATCTCTAAGTACAAAATTGTTGATGATTAACTCTTAAGAAACAGGCAAGGCAGATTGAAAAGGGTCACTATAGATGATTAACTAAAACAAAAGCATGAACAGGTAAGGCAGATTGAAAAGGGTCACTATAGATGATTAACTCTTCAAGCAAAAGTATGAACAGGTAAGTCAGATTGAAAAGGGTCACTATAGATGATTAACTCTTCAAGCAAAAGTATGAACAGGTAAGTCAGATTGAAAAGGGTCACTATAGATGATTAACTCTTCAAGCAAAAGTATGAACAGGTAAGTCAGATTGAAAAGGGTCACTATAGATGATTAACTCTTCAAGCAAAAGTATGAACAGGTAAGTCAGATTGAAAAGGGTCACTATAGATGATTAACTCTTCAAGCAAAAGTATGAACAGGTAAGTCAGTTTGAAAAGGGTCACTATAGATGATTAACTCTTCAAGCTAAAGTATGAACAGGTAAGTCAGATTGAAAAGGATCGCTAAAGGGAAGCAAACAACAAGAATATTAAAAATTAAAAGTACCCAAGGTTCTGCTACACAAGCATCTGAAGGCTGGAGACAAAACAGTGGTACAGTATCTCAAAGATTGAAATGCTTTTGACGTGACAGAGGAAGGAAGAAAAGTGGATAAGAAACATCGTAGATACTGTAAACAAATAATAATGGCCAATCTTGTAGGAAAACTTGGGAGTATCTTAGAGAAAGGAGACGGGTGAAGTATCAGACCTGACCGAGTTCAGGAAGGGCATTGGACAGAAGAATGGGTATGCAAGCTCCATATTATCATCAACATCTCTTTTTAACTGCATTAGAAGTATGTTGATGACATCCATGCCGAGGGAATACTGCCTGCTGGCTATTATTAAAGATAAATTCAAAATACTGTAAATAGAAAAAAATCAGAAATTTGCAAAAAATAAAAAAATTCAGAAATTAGCATTTGAGGGAAAATGGATCTCATGGCAATATATGGCATCTAAGCCAAAACCAATGTGATGCAAGTGGTAGACACACCATCCACCCACACTTTCCAACTATAAAGAACAAAACAAGTATCAACACTGTTCGACAATTTATAATTATGTAATAACTTTGCTGTTTGATCACTTACCCCTTTAAAGGTATTTCAGGGTCAAGGTCGACCCCTGGGGGGGGGATAAAAAAACGGGGAAGGAGGGAAGTTAGACGAAAATCAGTCCTAAAGCAGACAATGGCATGTAGACTAGTCACCCCTTGCAGGTCGATCACTTCCATATTCGAGACAGCTGATGATTTATGGGGAAAAAACAGGTTTTGAAAATGCTGTAGGGGTCGCATACCTTTCCAGGGTTAAAAAGAAGACTTTCATTTCCTCTTTAAAATGCTTCAACCTCAATGTGATATTTCTTAAAATTCACTAATATTGTTTGACTCTAAAAAAAACTTTAATCTCATTATGATATTCTTAAAATACATCATATTTGCCTCTTTTCAAATAAAATACTTCAATCTCTTGGTAATAAGATTTCTTAAAATACACAAATATCGTTTAAAAAAAATACTTCAATCTCTTAATCACATTTTTTTAAACATTTCAACTTCCATTTTAACAAAATATTACAAAAATATAAACCTAATTTCAGGCATTGATTGATTAATGAGTTTTCTGTCATATTAAAGAAAATCAGTTCCTTTTTTTGACATTTATTTCCAAATTAGACCAAATCCCGGTTGGATATGAGGTTTTCAAAAACATATTCGACCTTTTCCCTTTATAATAATACATTAATATTCAGAATATCTGGCCTTTTCACTTTATAATAATACATTAATATCCAGACCTTCCAAAGGAAGAATACTTACGATAAAAATACTTCAATCTCTCACGAGAATTTCCCGACGATTCAATTTCAATACTTTCGTATTGATAGATCACGATGAATTGATAATTGATTGATTGAAAGTTTTCTGGCATCCTGATACCTAAGGTCATTGGCACCCATAGCATTTATTATATATGAAAAATGAAAGAGAATTCAATTAAAACCATAAAAGTTACAATGTCATTATAAAAGTTTAAATAGTTTTCAGAAGACCTGCTGCTGAAGTACAGTGAACCCTCGCTACTTCGCGGTTCGACCATCGCGGATTCACCACTTCGCGGATTTTTTTCATAACCCATATATATATACATATTGGTAATAACAAAATCAACATACTGTGCTGAATAATCAATATAATCGATGCAAAAACTAACCTATACACAGATGTGTACAGTAAATGCGTTTGTTTCTTCATTATGATCAGAGTAACTTAAACAAAACATTGGTTGCCATTTTTTATCGTGCTTTTTGGCGTTTAGGAAACGCATGATAGAAAATCGCCTTTAATATTTGTGCCTGTTTTAGTTTAGGGTACTGTAGTACATGCATTAAGTGTTCTGTACATTAAAGGGTAGTTTGTTAACAGTACTACGTACAAGGGAAGGTTTTAAAAGTCTGAATATACATGTTAAATAAATAGGTAAATATGGTGTCACTACTTCGCGGATTTTCACCTATCGCGGCCGGGTCTGGAACCTATCTACCGCGATAAACGAGGGTTCACTAATATAAAAATGCCGGCGCTTATAGTAGGACACATCACGTGCAAAAATCTTGGCAAGGATGAACCTGCCATCCTCACCTCGAGCCTCAAACAGATATCTATACAAATACCGATGAATTGAAGTATGGCCAGACATTACCATGCCTTTAGTACAGAAATTAACTCTGACATGCAGTCAAAGTACATTGTTATAACAGTAATGCATTTAGCATGGTTATGAAACTCACAGGAAGACGGCATCGTCGTAATGAGCGACTGTCACCCATGCGAAAAATACTTCAATCTCTTTTTCATAATTCAAAAACAAAAGTACTACGTTCCAAAGGTCATGTGAAAAACGACCTTCGGCATTTCAATAAGAAAAAAATCAATGAAATTAAATGAAAATATGTGACATCAAATCCTTTTTACAGTTCCAAAAACTTCTGACCAAAAGATTAATAAACTTCTCGAGAACCAGTTCAATTCCTTTCTTCACTGGGTTATTTTCCTTGTAGGAGCCTTTGGGATTGTAGCATCTTGCTTTTCCAACTACGGTTGTAGCATAGCTAGTAATAATAATATTAACAACATCCAATAATAACCTTCTCGAGAACCTGTTCATTTCCTTTCTTCACTGGGCTATTTTCCTTGTTGGAGCCTTTGGGCTTGTAGCATCTTGCTTTTCCAACTACGGTTGTAGCATAGCTAGTAATAATAATATTAACAACATCCAATTTGACTTTGCAGTATTTAAGAACACCTTGTTGTACAAAAAACATTCATATATAACTTCAAATACAACTATAAACGCTATCAAGATATCCAGAAGATTAATTTTCATCCTGAAGGTAATAAATTGTTACAGTCATTAAAAGCAACAATACCTAATCTGAATTACTATTATTATTAATAGCTATGCTACAACCCTAGTTGGAAAAACGGGATGCTATAAGCCTAAGAGCTCCAACAGAGAAAATATCCCAAGGAAAGGAAATAAGAAAACAGATAAAATAGTATGCCTGAGTGTACCCTCAAGTAAGAAAACTTTAAACCAAGACAGTGGAAGACCATGGTACAGAGAATATGGCACTACCCAAGACTAGAGAACAATGGTTTGATTTTGGAGTGTCTTTCTAGAAAAACTGCTTGCCATAGCTAGAGTCTCTTCTACTCTTATCAAGAGGAAAGTTGCCGCTGAATAATTATAGTGCTGTATTCAACACCTTGAAAGAGGAATTGTTAGGCAAGTGTTGTCAGATGTATGAGGAAAGAGAAAATGTATGAATAGGCAAGAAAATTCTGTGTATGTGTAGCAAAGGGAAATTGAGAAATAACCAGAGAGAAGGATCCAATGTGGTATTGTTGATCACACAGTAGTATATACAAAAACCTGCATCTGGTTGATTTGTGATCGAGATACGAGGAAATCACTTCAACAAGTTGATGGCAAAAGGAAGAGCCTAGTGATGCCAAGGACGAGAGCATTTAAAAAATAATTCTTGGGTTGAGGCAATGATATAAAAAAATTTCTGATATTGATGTGTTCAGGTTGATTAGAAAAAAAACTTATTTTACATTAAGCAAATACTTTATAGTATTCCTGTTCATGCTAGAATTTCCTTAATATTTTTCTATGTTGAAGGTAAGTCATGTAGGAATTATCATGTTGTATTATGCTCTCGCTTACTTGGAGAGGAAACCATGTTGCTAATGCGGGAATCACACTATTCATTTCTTGCTTTAGGTTCCCACCAACCTCCAGCCGATGCTCGCGAGCGAAAGTGTTGTAGAAATCACACAACGATCTCGCAGTTTGAGGAGGAAATAGGAGAAAGTGTAAACAAAACCGATCAGCTGATATCATCGTGGCACCCAAAAATTTTACAACAGTTGCAGTAATATGTATTCTCGGAACATTATGTGAATTTAAGAATTCTACAATTACCACAGGATGAACAAAGCAGATTTTCATTATCTCTTGAGGCTTGTTGGCCTCAAGATTGCCAAGCAAGGTCATGTCCTATTTGCAGCAGCCATCTTGTTTAGTTACATCCAGTCATGCTTGGGATTTATGCTCGCTGCTTCCTACCCAGTTGGGAAGCCAAAATCACGAGCAAAAAGCTCCTGGTTTCCCATTTTCGGCAGCAACGACTCGCTGCAGGCGGAAAAAAGCCTAGTGTGATTCAAGCTTAAGTCGTCAAGAATGTGTGTGAATCCAGATGACAACTGGGTATCCAATGCATTACCCGGATCATGTTGAAATCTCGGTTGTCTTGTAAGTATTAAGCGAAGAATCGTAAGAGAACGAGGACAGTATGTACAGTACTACCTTTGCAGATCACTACCCACGTCGCCAATCATCATGACATAAACACAACATGATGAAATATTATTCCTTGGCAATTACCAATATCATTTGGGCTTCTTAATTATATTGCTAGAAACGCTGCCTATAAAATCGCTGAGCTTGTAAACAAGAAGAGAATTATTTTTATTATTTTCATAAAGTACTGTTAAACTACAATATTTTTCTATACAGTACTTAGTAAAATTAATAAAAATGCATTTAACAGCATGTTTACAAGCGTAGCAACTTTATTTTACAAGCAGTACTGTATTGCCAATAGTTTCTTTTGAGCTAATGACAGCGTTACCTGCTACAAATGTAAGGCTATCAGGTCTCCTTAGCTTCCCAAAAAGTGTACCGGAATTAATGAAGCCATCTGTATCTTGCGATGCTGCTTCTGATAATGTTAGTTCATATACATATGCCTAATCAAAAAGAATCTTTGTCAAGGGAAATGATCAAGTGGATTGAATATCTAAGCTCCCCAGTTCTGAGTTTGATTCTCAAAATGAGAAAGGCAAAATGGAATAGGAAAGTCGGGGGTTTTTGCACAGTCATGCATCTCTATCTATTTGCCAAGGCACTTCCCCCAATTTTAAGGGGTAGCAGAAATAAAAAAAATGAACAAAAGTGGACCTTTTCTCTCTACGCTCCTCCCAGTCATGTAGGAAGAGATAAAAGGAAACAGAAGAGAAAAAGCAAAGGACCTCCAACACTAGTTACAAATGCTGAAGAACCCCCACCACTAACTGCGAACCAAATACACCCATAAAGCGGGAAAATCAAAACTTCTAATGAAGATAAATAATTATGCACTCCCAAATGCATTATTGAATTACCGGCAACTACTTCGCTTTCAAAAAAATGCCTAAAGAGCACAATGAAGAAATTGTGATTGAAATCCAATCACTCATTATATACGCCTTCACCTGGTGTCCAAGTAACGTAGCCAATGCTCATGGTCCGCCAACCACCAAAGAGCAATGGAAAGGCCTAAATGAATCTCAGCTACAGCTTGTATTTGCATCCTAGTAGTGTAGCCGATGCTTTGGGTCCACCAAAGAGCAATAGAACGGCCAAAATGGAGCTCCTCGGCTACAGCAACAATGCGTGGATTGTCAAGTTGTCTCAAATAACATAAATATGCATGTCGAGGGTCACGGACACGGAGGTGGATGGGGGAAGGAGAGGAAGGCGATAGTTCAGAAGGAAAGACAAATAGTAAATGATATGAGATGGAAAAATGACTAAGAGAAATGAATGCTCATGATATTAGAGAATGGAGAAGGCTTACACGAAACAGCGACCGCACATAGGGGTAAAGGCTGTAGTCAAAGAGGAAAAGGACTTCACTGTACATAAATACATATGATCCTCGTTCAAAGGGAGTCGATCTTTGCTTCTCGGCGACGAAGCCCCGAGTGGAGATCGAACTTTGGAACAACTAAGTTTGGGTTTCCAACAGTCCAACAAAGCTACCACCAGTCACATTCTCCCTTTGCTCAAGCACGAGTAAAACACAAGGTTTGTATTTGTGTGCGAATATGCTCGACCGACGGGTGAATTATGCCCGCTTGTCGAACCTCTAAATTGGAAAAAATACTTCAATCTCTTTCCTTAATCAATGTTAAAATCAGGTTGGTTGGATGCATGATATATATATATATTGTAAAAGTATAAACGTTCATTCAGTCGTCCATAGCCATTAAGAAATTATATTATCCAATCAACAATAAGATAAGAAATAAAGAAAATTTTAAAAAATTCTATGGTACTGAAAGCTAACATTTTAAAACCATGTATTCTATCTACCATGGCAATTCCTTCAATTTTGGGAGGTAGACAGAAAAAATCATCTATAATTTATATATGGTGAGAACGGTGCGGTTACATGAAAAAAATTGAAGATCAGATCTTCCATTTGAAGAGGAAAAAGAACCTTTATATTTGAGATTATCATTATTATTACTATTACAGTTTATTACTATAAAATCCGGGCATAAATAGACGAAAATTTCTTCTCTTGACAAAGAAAATATTTCTATTAAAGACAACTCGAATTAGTTAACAGACTCACCCGATTGGAACGAAAAATTCTCCTTTATAATTTTTGCTCTTCGGTCAAGAGAGATCCACGAAATTCTTGAAGGCACCGTCGGGATCGCACGACGTGTAGATTAGCCGATCCATGTTCTCGCACTTGCGGAGCGCTCTGATCACACTCTCGGCTGTTGGGAGACTGACACTTTGTTAGGATATAAATTTTTACTGGATGTAGATGGCCACATCATACTAAATATAAACCAGAGAAGTGATGTGATTATAGACCTCTGCCAATGAAGATTGTCAATATTTTACTACCGTCTATAGACTAAGCTTTCTCTTTTTGATATGTTAAATTTGAATTAATCTACTTTATAGTAATTTGCCAATAAAGATTGTCAATATTTTACTCAAGTCTAGAGACTTAGCTTTCTCTTTTTGATGTTAATTGTGAATTAATCTACTTTATAATAATTTGCCAATGAAGATTGTCAATATTTTACTACCATCTACACACCAAGCTTCTCTTTTTGATATGTTAAATGTGAATTAATCTACTTTATAGTAATTTGCCAATGAAGAAAGTCAATATTTTACTCAAGTCTATAGACCAAGCTTCTCTTTTTCATATGTTGACCCTGATTGAATCCACAGTATATCACTAACAATAAATAGAATCTAGTAAATTTAATGGGTTTTTGCATAGCGTAACATCTATACGTTGTTAAAATCAGGCGAAAATCTGGCAAGAAGTTCTGACGTATTCCTGTTCAGACAAACAAATATAAATACAAAAGCAGGTCTCTTTACAACCTACTTGGCAGAGGTAATAAAAATAATTCTCACAAAGGAGTTAATTCAGCTTCATAAACCAATTCTCCGGTTTCATACGCATTTAACATCATATCATTATTGGAATTAATAATTTCTCAAAGACCAAATGAGTCTTGAAATATCCTGAGATATACATACATACATATAACAAGGCACCTCCCCCAATTTCGGGGGTAGCCGACATCAAACAAATGAAACAGAAAAGGGGACCTCTCCTTTCTACGTTCCTCCCAGCCTGACAAGGGACTCAACCAAGTTTGGCTGGTACTGCTAGGGGTGCCACAGCCCACCCTCCCCCGTTATCCACCAGAGATGAAGCTTCATAACACTGAATCCCCAACTGCTGCTACCTCCGCTGTCATCCAAGGCACCGGAGGAAGCAGCAGGGCCTACCGGAACTGCCTCACAATCGCTCACCATTCATTCCTATTCCTAGCACGCTCTCTTGCCTCTCTCACATCTATCCTCCTATCACCCAGAGCTTCCTTCACTCCATCCATCCACCCAAACCTTGGCCTTCCTCTCGTACTTCTCCCATTAACTCTTGCATTCATCACCTTCTTTAGCAGACAGACTAAAAGGGACGGGATGAGGGGGCTGGGAACCCTTCTCCTGTATTATAATCCTGTGAGACTTCCTGAGATATAGCAGCAATAAATCGGAATAACAAAATCCAATGACTCACGCAGCCTGGCTCGTGGCGGATCGACGACGCCGACTGTCTTGTATTTGGCGCACTGCGCCAGCACCGCGTTCATGTTCACTTCCGCCTTCCCGGTGTAAATGGCGACGTTGTCCATGCCGTTCAAGTCTGCGTTGTGCCTGGCGTCCTCAGCAGCTTTCTTGACCATTTCGATGCCGTAGACTTTCAAGCATTGCTGAAGAGGGAATGGGGAAAACAAGATCACGTATGGGGAAAGATTACAATTGAAAAATGGCTTCAATAAACATATCCTTATTATTTGATTGAAGATAATGGCTGTCTCAGTGACATTAATTGTTCTCTATAAGAGTCAAGATAAGAATACAGTGGCAAACCAATCAAGCAAAATTCAGGCCTATCCAAAACTTGACTAAGAATTCCTAACGAGTTATGAAACAAATGATTAAGTATTAAAGAAGTTTCTTTGATTTACAATGACCATTATTTGATGTTTCTTTGATTTACAGTGACCAAGATTTGATGTTTCTTTGATTCACAATGACCAAAATTTTATGTTTCTTTGATTTAAACTGACTAAATTTTGATGTTTTTTTGACTATCCATGACCAAGATTTGATGTTTCTTTGATTTACAATGACCAAAATTTGATGTTTCTTTGATTTACAATGACCAAAATTTGATGTTTCTTTGGTCTACAATGACCAAAACTTGATATTTGTTTGATTTACAATGACCAAACCTTAATAATTCTTTGATTTATAGTACTCAAGATTTCATGTTTCATTGATTTACAATGACAAATATTTGATATTTCTTTTATTCAAAATGACTAAATTTTGATGTTTCTTTGATTTACAATGACCAACCCTTGATAATTCTTTGATTTACAATAACCTAAATTTCTTAATACTCTATTATTATTTTTATTATTAAAAAGAGAAGAATAACCAGCCCAATGAGTCAAGCTCAGCTCTTAACATTCTGACCTGTTGATAAATAACAAAAGTTAAACTGGGATAACACAACATAAAAAACAAGGACAGACGAACTTACATCGGCCAGGGAAACTCCAATGGTGCCGGTGCCGCAGCAGATGTCGAGGATTACGGAGGTGCTGTCCAATTCAGCGAAGGACGCCACGGTCTCGTACAGTGCTTTGCATCCTTCGGTGTTGACCTGAAATTGTTTATTCTCGTCATGAGGAGAGTAATAGACGTGTACAATCAACCCTTTTACCCCCAATACTATTTGGAACCTTCCCACCCTTAACCCCCAGGAGTTTTCCGTTTTCAAGCACGTTTTGCAATATTTTTTTTTTAGATCGCGCTGACAGCCTCAATTTTTGTCATAGAGAGGTCAGATTGGTCTCATTATTTTGGAAAATGCCTGAAGATTCTCATACAAAAAAAAAAAAAAAAAAAAAAAAAAAAAAAAAAAAAAAAAAAAAAAACCGGATTTTGAGCGAAGCGAAAAATCTATTTTTGGGTAAGATGGCCATGTCGTCCTGATGGAAGTTCCTTAAAGGCAGCTTCCTAGGGTATATTACAACTACGGCGATATTCCCAGAGAATTTACCTTAAGGTACCCAGAATTCTAACTCCTGGAGCGAGTATCCCTAAAAAAGACCTTAGGGATATCGTAAATATCAGCGGACGTATTCTTGACACGCCACATAGCAATCTATACCCCGAATAGAGTTAACACTTCGTAGGGGTCAAATGGCAAGAAAACGAAAACGATAAGAAAAAAGGGGGGAGCCGTTCGTAAGGCATCTCTCCTTCCCGTTTCGTAAGCGTGCCCTGCGCCGCTCGCGGCGCCATCTGTATTCCTTGTAGCGATACACGAGGTGCTACAGATACTGTATGTAGGGAGGGGTCCTACAGCCCTTTCTTTTCTTTTTTTTTGAAAAGGGACAGGGTGGGTCCATCAGGACGACATGGCCATCTTACCCAAAAATAGATCTTTCGCTTCGCTCAAAATCCGTTTTTTGGGCTCAAGCCATGTCGTCCTGATGGAAGTATACCAGAGCATTACTGTATCTGTGGATTCTCAATACGTGCCGTACTCCTCAGGAATGTTTCTTAGTCAACTCGACTGAAAGACCTAAGATGTTACCGTTATACATCTTTTCACTAATCATAAACCATGAAAGCGCTTCCTGCCCCCTACAGGGAGGAGTCCTACTAGACTCTAGAAACAAACGAAGAGTACATATACCTATGTATGACTCACTCGCAAGCCAATACAATATAGTGGTCTCACTCTATATGAAGTAAAGCGTAGTCCTTATGGAACTACAGCATCCAAGGGAAAAACCCCGACCAGCACCCTGGTCGAAGTAGAAATAGACAAAAAGGTTATATCTGCGTAGGATTAAACTTGCTGCCGCCACCGTCCTCAGAGAAGGATGGAGCCCTTTATGCTAAGGAAAGTATAAACCAGTGCAACAAGGCTTGCATTAAGGAACAGGCTATTATAGATATCCCCGATTAATATACATAGGCTGAATGCTCAATAATTAAAATGAAATCAATATAGGTGAAGGAGACGCAAGGTTCCCGAGAACAAGTTTATTGATTAACAATAAATAGATATGGTTACCACAATTATATACATATGATAGGTGGATGACCAACAATTTACACAAGTACTGTAGTGCATGGATGTATGGTTATCTGAAAGAAAACAATCAGGTCACTTGTCACATACCAAGGTATCAAAGTTAAACGTCCATGTTACTATCCACTGACATTAGCGTCAGAAACGCTCGGCACACCTGTCTGTACTTGTGCTACAATCACCATAATGCTGGAACAGTCATTGTGGGCTCCCAGAGCCTTCACTACTAGTTATAGCAACGCATATAACTATACACTCACCCAAGAATCAAAGTCCCAATTAAATCCACTGTTCCTCGCAGAGTTAAACAACAGGGTTAACGACGCAACCAACTGCTACCACAGACCTCTTTAGCTGCTCCACTTGCTTAGCATAGTGGCGAGAGAATACCCTGGAAGACTTCCAGCCAGTGTATGAACGAAGGTGTTCAAAATCCATAAAGTTAAAGAAGTTTAAGGATGAAGCAACTTTCCTCGGATCATGACCTGCGGGTGAACTGTCAGGATCCGCTCTGCGAATAAAATATGTAATTTTAGCCCTAAGTTGATTTAAAGATAAATTCGAGCCCGATGTTTCTCCTTTGAATAGTTGGCCCCCATGGAAGTCTGAAGTTCTACGAAGATAGACCTTTAGGCATTCTACGGGACATAGAGATGCATCTTCTTTCAGAGGGCAGATTCTCCAGGGACCCCACCTGTTAGTGGGCAACTCGTTCTTAGCAAGAAACGTAGGGTCCGGAAACAGGTTCAGTTCTCCCCCATCCAGGAACTGAACCCGGCCCTCCTCTCTCGAGAGGGCTACAATCTCACTAACTCTGGCCCCAGAAGCTAGGGCAAAAAGGAAGATCACTTTTTGAGTCAGGTCCTTCAGTGCACACTCCTCATTATCCAGTAATGAGGCAAAATGAAGGACTTTGTCTAAAGACCATGAAATAGGCTTTGGAGGAGCTGAAGGTCTAAGCCTAGCACAGGCCTTCGGGATCTTGTTAAAAATCTCGTTAGCGAGGTCTACCTGGAAGGCATACAGAATGGGTCTTGTCAGAGCTGACTTACATGTAGAAATCGTGTTAGCCGCCAGCCCCTGTCCGTGGAGGTGGATGAAGAAGGATAGGCAGAACTCCGTAGAGATCTCTTGCGGATTCTTGTCTTTGACAAAGGCTACCCATTTCTTCCATGCTGATTCGTACTGCCTTCTAGTAGACTTGCACTTATATTCTTCCAGGAAGTCGATGCTATCTTTCGAGATTCCGAACCGTTTCTTCACCGCTAGGGAGAGAAAGTCATGAGCTGCAGGGTCCGGGTTTTCTGTAATGAAGCGTAGACAGTCGACTTCTGGACTTGCTGGGACAGAACTGGGTCCGGGAGTGGTAGAAACTCTAGTCGTAGTTCCAGAGCTAGAGGGAACCATACACTGTTCGGCCACTTGTGGGCCACTATCGCTGCTACTCCCTTGAAGGATCTCAGTTTGTTGAGGACCCTCAACATCAGATTGTGAGGGGGAAACAGGTAGATCCTGGACCATCTGTTCCAATCGAGGGACATCGCATCTACTGCTTCCGCCAAGGGGTCCTCGTACGGGGACACATATCTCGGCAGCTTCTTGTTGTCCTTCGTCACGAAGAGGTCTATCTGCAGTTCTGGGACTTGACTCGAGATGAAGGAGAATGATCCTGTGTCTAGGGACCATTCCGACTCTATCGGTGTAACCCTGGATAAAGCGTCCGCGGTCACATTCCGGACTCCTTGAAGGTGAACTGCTGACAGGTGCCACTTCTTCTCCGCCAGTCGGAATATAGCTAACATTACCTGGTTGAGAGGTGGAGATCTCGATCCCCGCCGATTCAGACATTTCACTACCACCTCGCTGTCCAGTACCAACCTTACATGGATCGAGTGACGTGGGGGATACTTTCTTCAGGGTAAGAAGCACTGCCATAGCTTCTAGAAAGTTTATGTGAAAAGTCCCAAATAGCTTGGACCAGGTCCCTTGCACTTTTTTCCGATGGGAGTGACCTCCCCACCCTACCTTTTAGACGACTGGCTTGAGACCACGGTCTGAGAAGAGAACGTAGCCGAAGTGGGACCGGTCTCTTCAAGTCCCTTCGCTCTCTTGATGCAAAGGTTCTCCAAACTCCCGCTGCATCTTTTAGCTGTGCTCTTAGCACTGGGTCTGTTACTGATGCGAACTGAAGAGAGCCCAGAACCCTCTCTTGTTCGCGTCTTGATATCCTCTCGGAACCTAGAAGTCTCTTGACAGACCCCGCTATTTCCTTCCTTTTCGACATTGGAATGGAAAAACGGTGTGACACTAGATCCCAGTGAATTCCCAACCACTGGAACCTCTGAGCTGGAGAAAGACGAGACTTCTTTCTGTTGATCATGAAACCTAGATATTCCAGGAACTGAATCACCTGTAGGGAAGCTTGCAAGCATTCCGCTCTGGATGCTGCCCACACCAGCCAATCGTCCAGGTAGGCTACTACCTGGAACCCTTTTAGGCGTAACTGTTTGAGCGCTGCGCTCGCAAGCTTCGTAAAGATCCTTGGAGCTATGTTTAGCCCGAAAGGCATCGCTCTGAAAGCATAAAGTTTTTGTTGTAGCTTGAATCCTAGGTAGGGGGAGAGACGGCGACTCATTGGAACGTGCCAATAGGCGTCTGACAAATCGATGGAGACGGTATATGCCCTCTTGGGCAGTAAGGCCCTTATGTGTTGTAATGTTAACATCTTGAACTTGTTGAGTGGTGACAAGTCCAGAATGACTCTGAGTTTCCCCGAGTCTTTCTTGGGAACACAAAACAGACTCCCTTGGAACCTGATGGACTTTACCCTCCGGATCACCTTTTTCTCCAACAGTTCTTGAATGTACTCCTCCAAAACGTGGTGGAGTGTTGGAAAAATTGAGGGCACAGGGGCGGAGTACTGTACCAACTCCAACCCAGTCCATTTTTGAGCAGGCTGTGGGCCCAGGGATCGAAGGTCCAGCGATCCCGGAAATACTGTAGTCTCCCTCCTACCGGCGACACTTCACTTTGACTGCCCTGCAGTCTTGCCTCCCTGGCCGCGACCACCTCTGAATCCTCTTCCCCTAGAGGGGCGTCTCGCCGAACCTCTGGCTGCACCTCTGGGCTTTGCTCGAAACGTGGTCGATTGCCCTTCGAACACTGGATTGAATGCCGGGGATGCTGATGACACGGCTTGGGGTACCCATTGGAAGGGGGTCGGGGTCTGGGCTACCAGTTGTGGCACCGAAGGCAAAGCTGGCTGCTGCTGCTGCTGACGTTGTGGTCTGAAAGGCTTGGCTGGACGGGAAGAAAACCTCGATTTCTTCGCCTTTCCTTTCGGCTGAGGGCCCTCATCAGGGGAAGACTTCCTCTTAAGGGACAGGCCCCACTTAAGGAGAAGATTTCGGTTCTCAGTGGCAGCCTTGTCCACCACCTCCTTGACCACCTCATTGGGAAAGAGATCTTTACCCCAGATGCTGGATGAGATGAGTTTCTTGGGTTCATGCCTCACTGTGGCCGAGGCGAACACAAACTCCCTGCAGGCCCTCCTCGCTTTGACAAAGCAATGGAGGTCCTTTGTCACCGTGGCCAGATGGATCTTGGCCATTACCATGAACATCTCAGGCATCGTGGGGTCGCTAGCCATTGTCTCCATGTTTGTCTGGAGAGACATTGAGGCTGCCAGACGCTCCTTTGTATCCAATTCCCTCCGTAGGAGGAATTCCGACAACTTGGGAAGGTTTTCGCCGAACTGTTGACCTGCGATATCGGCATCCAACTTCCCAACCGAGAAGGTGAGGTGTACCTCCTTCCAGTCCTTGTTGTCCAACGGCAAGGCCAAAGACAATGGCTTGCATTCTTCCAGGGATGGACATGGTTTGCCAGCTTCAACCGCCTTCAAAACGGCCGTGAACCCTTTCTGCATAAAGGGGAAGGCCCTAGCCGGGGAGGATACGAAGGAGGGGTGCTTCTTACTCAAAGCAGCAACTTTAGAGTTTGAGAACCCCCTCTCCTTCAACGCAGATGTTAAAGCAGCTTGAGCCTTGGCGTGATCCAGGATGATCACCTCCTTCAGTTCCGTCTCCTCCTTCGAGGCCGGCTCCTTCTTCAGACGGACATAACAGTCCGGGTAGGCCCCTCTGCTGGGCCAGAATTCCACCTCCTCAAGGGGAACTGAACCCAGCTTCTCCGACATGACGATCTTCCCGACCGTCATCGGCATGTGCTCGGCATATCTCCACGGGTTGGCATCCGAGCACAGAGGAAGGTCCTTCACGTTGAGCTTCTTTGGAGGTCCACGTGACGCTGTGATCTTCTGCATCTGGAGCTCCATTGCAGCGGCCTTCTGATTATTCTCCCTCTGCATCTGTTGTATCATACCAACGATGGAAGAGAGAGCCTGTCCCAGCTCTGCTGGAAGAGTGGACGAAGTAGAGGGGATAGGTTCAGGGGCCTGAACCGGAACGTCTGAAGGTACGGAAACCTCTTCCTCCACGGCAATCGGATCTTGATCCTCCTCCTCACCCTCTGCGAGGAGGTCCTGTTCCGCACGGTCGGACAAGTCAGACATCTTGTCATCCAGCTGGATGTCCTGCATGGCATCCGCAACATCCTCCTCCACTGGGATCTGGACGAGAGGGATCTCCGGCCGAGGCTGGGGAACAACAGCGTCAGTAGAAGCCTTGGGAAAAAGGTACGCCCTCATCTTCTCCTTAGGAAGATAAGGTCCAGTGGTGTTCTTCTGGAAACCCCTTACCCATAAACGGAGCTTCTCCCTCGCTGCATCCCTTGACTCCGCCGACCTAGGGGATTCAAAAGCCTCTGATAGCAGGTTAGTACACACTGCACATACCTGCGGATCCCAGTAGCGATGATCATCCTTGGAGGCTGCGCAAGCCGCGTGCCTCCTACACGAGACATGTCCGCAAAAGTTCTTGCTGCGGACATTGCAGAAAACGCTATCACATTTCGGATGCTCCTCCTGTAAAAGAAGAAAATTTCCATGAATATCAAGTGAATTTCAATTCACATGTATATATGAGCATTCACAAAGAATAAGGGAAAGACACCTACTTGTGAATCCCACACAATCACCTGTGGAAGCCCACCAGCCATTAAAATCACGTGGTTAGTCTTTGCTAGAATAACCAGAGATCATATTTCCCGAGGGAAATTAGGTGTAGCTCACACCTGAGGTAAGATTTTACCATTCTGGCTAGAGATGAAAAGAATTCTCTTTTCATCCTTGTAAGGCGACACCAAGTGATTGCACAAGGCAACACAAGTAAGTTAGAAAAAACAGTGTTGTAACCTACTATATCATGGTCTCCCCTGGTAGAATACACCACACAGGAAAGAACTGATACAGTACATGAGGGTGGTGTGCCGGCCGGCTCTTGCCGGTCAGTACCCCCCCCCCCCCCTTTTCCAAAGGTAGGTCTCAAGTATACAACTTCAGATCACCCCTATTGGGGAGAACTCCAGTTCCCATGCCTGAACCGGCCGGCAGTGGTTGCCGGTCCGTAGCCACCCGGTTAGCACCGTGTTGCCGGCCATCACTCTTAGTGGCCGGCTAACCGAGCAATGTAGCAGGCCGGCCGGCAGCGGTAAGCAAACCCTGCCGGCTGGCATCCACACCAGGTAGCGCCCGGCTGCCGGCTGCCACTCATAGCGGCCGGCAGATGAGCAAAGAGACCGGCCGGCAAAGGCATATAACCACCGCCGACCGACAGCAAGAGAACTAGAGAACACCCCCTACCGACGGCCGGCCCCTAGGCCGGCAGACGGCAAGGACAACACATACGAAGACAACAGAATGAGTGCCGGGCTAAGAGGCTATGAACCTCTGCGCCCGGCACCCGAAAGAGTGCCGAGAGGAAGGGGAGACACTAAGTCAGGCTTCCTAACCACTGCTTACTGAATCTACAGACGGCAGCGGTTGAGGGACCAAGAAAGGACATGGCAGCACTCAAGAGATAGGGTCTCTGCCGGTCGGCACACACTGCCGGCCGACAGGGGACCACGTCAGCTCCCCATCCTAACCTAGGCTAGGTACGGATGTGAGACGACTGACACAAAGGAAACGGAAAAATAGAAGTGAAGGACAGAGGGTCCTGTCCAACCTTGCCTTGGTTAAGGATCATTCCCAACTAAGAAAGCTCATCTCAGCCAAAGAAATCCAGGGAGGGAGGCCGGCACTACTGGCTGCCTCCCTAAAACCAAGGCAAGGAAGGAATTGCTATTCCGGAAAGGGAACATATCCCGAACCCGGAACAGCAAAGAGGACAAGTCTGAGGGGTCACCGAGCGAAGGGATCATAACTACAGAAACCCTCCACGGTGATCCAAGGAGGATAAACCTCCTATGCCCGTGTCAGGCAGCAAGGAAGACTCTGCCCCACGCTAGACCAACACGGACTCAGACTAATACACTGCTGTACTGTCCCCCTCTGAACCAACTCAGTTGGAGCAGGAAGGTACAGTATTACTCCAGCATAGTTATATTTGAAAATTAATTCAAACAAACCACTAGAGTTAAGCCTAAGGCTTAAACAGAGGGAAAGGGTTTGCCCCTTCCCCGAAGAGAATGGAGCAAACGGGGAAACAGACAATATTATAATGACCTAAGACAACCTAGCCTAGGCACTAAGAGAATCGATTACCTAAATCACCGAAACTCACTCCAATACTATCTTGGAAAATACTCGAAAAAGGGCTTATATGTATAACGTTGCCTAACGCTTTAAGCAATATAAAATCACACTTGGAAGACTAATTATCATGCAGGAAGTACAAGGGCCAACAACTAGGCTACGAAGACTAGTGTTGGACAGCCTAGGCAAATCCTTCGCCAGGCGCACTACTATCGCATCATAACAGAATTCCTAATTAAGCTAAGCAGCTAATTATTAAAGCGCAGGGGGCTGGGAACGTCGCTCTTGCTAACAAATAAATCCTATTCTAGCGAGCGACAGCGTCCATGACGCCTCCAGCAGGCAACAGCTCTTGTATCAAAGATAACTCTTTTAATTACTTTAAATTTTAATCAAGAGCCTACATTTATACATAAAAGAAATAGTACTCAACTTATCCGAAGCAGAAGAAGTTGGAGAAAGCATAATACGAGAGTAAATCCAAGATTTTGGTAGAAACACAGGGAAAAACACCGAGTTGTATAGCTACGCAAAAAGGAATACAGATGGCGCCGCGAGCGGCGCAGGGCACGCTTACGAAACGGGGAGGAGAGATGCCTTACGAACGGCTCCCCCATTTTTTCTTATCGTTTTCGTTTTCTTGCCATTTGACCCCTACGAAGTGTTAACTCTATTCGGGGTATAGATTGCTATGTGGCGTGTCAAGAATACGTCCGCTGATATTTACGATATCCCTAAGGTCTTTTTTAGGGATACTCGCTCCAGGAGTTAGAATTCTGGGTACCTTAAGGTAAATTCTCTGGGAATATCGCCGTAGTTGTAATATACCCTAGGAAGCTGCCTTTAAGGAACTTCCATCAGGACGACATGGCTTGAGCCCAAAAATATACATATATATAAATATCAGATTTTTGCAAGGACGTACAGTACCAGTACGTCCATGGGGGTTAAAGGATGAGTTTTGTGAAACGTACCGGTACGTCCATTGGGGGTAGAAGGGTTAAGATCCTCAACTAGAACCATTCGGAGATATAACTCAAATCCAACTGAAATCATTAAATCCCAGATCTAGTATAATGGAATAAAAGAATATTATATAATTTAACCCTTTTACCCCCAAAGGACGTACCGGTACGTTTCACAAAACTCATCCCTTTACCCCCATGGACGTACCGGTACGTCCTTGCAAAAAACTGCTATTTACAATTTCTTTTTATTCTTTTTTATAATTTTTTTGAGAAATTTCTGGCATTTTCCAAGAGAATGAGACCAACCTGACCTCTCTATGACAAAAATTAAGGCTGTTAGAGCAATTTGAAAAATATATGCTGCAAAATGTGCGTGAATAAAAAATAACCCCTGGGGGTTAAGGGTTGGAAAGTTCCAAATAGGCTGGAGGTAAAAGGGTTAATATAGTCAGCAAAATGATAATTCAATAACCTGAAATTTAATTCGTGTAAAACGGGACTCTTCGTTGAATTATGCAGCTGGAAATCATAGGCATGGAATTCAGATTAGGCCTACCCTAAGCCAAAATTTAATAAAATTATATCTACAATTATATCTGTATACAGTGTTATTCATTAGTCGTGTCTTTGCACTTTATGCCAGTCAAGTGTAACGCAGCATGAGAATGTTGAGATGGATGTGAGGGGTGACAAGGAGAGATAAGATACGGAATGAGGTAATTAGGGGTACCACAGGAGTTAGAGAACTATCAGATAAGATCCAAGAAAGTAGACTGAGGTGATACGGTCATGTCATGAGAAGAGATGAAAAGTATATTGGGAGGAGAGTGATGAAAATGGAGGTACAGGGAACGAGAAGGAGAGGGAGACCAAAGCGAAGGTGGATGGACTGTATCAAGGATGACCTTCGATCAAAGGGATTAACCGGTGATGGGGTGTGGGACAGAGGTAGATGGAGAAAGCTGACCAGAAACATCGACCCCACATAGAAGTGGGAAAAGATGAAGACAAAGAAGAAGAAGATATCTACAAGCAATTTGACATACAACCGGCTTCTTAAAACCCATTAAATTTGTAAGCCAAGAACCTGTATGGACAATTATGACTCGTCCCATCTCAACAATTGTAATCAACGAGTCAACGCGCAGAGATATCTCTCGGGCGTTATGTACCTGGAAGAAGGACTCGCAGGAGATGCGGAACGTCTTGCCGAGGACCGTCTCGGTGATGTACTCCTCCCCCCGCAGATGCTCAAACTCGATATCTTCCGGACCCGGTTCTCTGAGATCAGAATAAAACGTTTTTTAAAATATCTTATATTAATTGTTCATTACTTCTTATAGTCTATTTTTTTCCTTATTTGCTTTCCTCACTGGGCTATTTTTCCCTGTTGGAGCCTTTTCTTTTTAAAATGTCTTATTATAATTGTTCATTACTTTTCATATAGTCTATTTTTTTTTCCTTATTTCCTTTCGTCGCTGGGGTATTTTCCCCTGTTGGACCCCTTGGGCTTATAGCATCTTGCTTTTCCAACTAGGGTTGTAGCTTAAAATGTCATATTTTAATTTTTCATTACTTTTTATATGGTCTATTTTTTTCCTAATTTCCTTCCCTCGCTGGGCTATTTTTCCCTGTTGGAGCCCTTGGGCTTATAGCATCTTGCTTTTCCAACTAGGGTTGTAGCTTAAAAATGTTATTATGATTATAAAATAAATTTTTGAATATACTTATCCGGTGATTATATAGCTGCAACTCTGTTGCTCGACAGACAACTCTACGGAAAAACTCGCCAGCGATCGCTACACAGGTTGCGGGTGTGCCCAACAGCGCCATCTGTCGACCAGATACCCAGCTCTCAATGTAAACAAAGACTCAATTTTCTCCTCGTCCCACTGCGTCTCTATTGGGGAGGAAGGGAGGGTC